>NC_056729.1:1693656888-1693881888 GCF_019279795.1 Protopterus annectens | reverse complement strand
GGGGGTGTGGGGGGCACTGCCACACACATTGGGGGGTGTGGGGGGCTATGCCCCCCACATATTTTAAATATTTTGAACTATATACATGGATACTTGCAATTCCAATATATTACTGTTCCCTGAACATAATATATACTTAAAATATGTGGGGGGCTACACCCCCCACACCCCCCATTGTGGGGGGCAGTGCCACCAAATCCCTCTTACTATATATACTAACTCCAGGGGTGCACTACAGTGGGGAAAAGGCCATATATAACTTTCAGTCAAATGTGTTTCAGTGATTTGTGTTTTCAGTGAATCGAGCTTTCAGTGAATTGTGCACAGTGAAATGTTTCATTGAAATGTGCTTTCAGTGAATAGTAGTAGATTCATATATATATATATATAGAGAGAGAGAGAGAGAGAGAGAGAGAGAGAGAGAGAGAGAGAGAGAGAGAGAGAGACAGAGAGAGAGAGAGAGAGAGACAGAGAGAGAGAGAGAGACAGAGAGAGAGACAGAGAGAGAGAGAGACAGAGAGAGAGAGAGAGACAGAGAGAGAGAGAGAGAGACAGAGAGAGAGAGAGAGAGAGAGAGAGAGAGAGAGAGAGAGAGAGAGAGAGAGAGACAGAGAGAGAGAGAGAGAGAGAGAGAGAGACAGAGAGAGAGAGAGAGAGAGAGAGACAGAGAGAGAGAGAGAGACAGAGAGAGAGAGACAGAGAGAGAGAGAGAGAGAGAGAGAGAGAGACAGAGAGAGAGAGAGAGAGAGACAGAGAGAGAGAGAGAGAGAGAGAGAGACAGAGAGAGACAGAGAGAGAGAGAGACAGAGAGAGAGAGAGAGAGAGAGAGAGAGAGAGAGACAGAGAGACAGAGAGAGAGAGAGAGAGAGAGAGACAGAGAGAGAGAGAGAGAGAGAGAGACAGAGAGAGAGAGAGAGAGAGAGAGAGAGAGAGAGAGAGACAGAGAGAGAGAGAGAGAGAGAGAGAGAGAGAGAGAGAGAGAGAGACAGAGAGAGAGAGAGAGACAGAGAGAGAGAGAGAGACAGAGAGAGAGAGAGAGAGAGACAGAGAGAGAGAGAGAGAGAGAGAGAGAGAGAGAGAGACAGAGAGAGAGAGAGAGAGAGAGAGAGACAGAGAGAGAGAGAGAGAGAGAGAGAGAGAGAGAGACAGAGAGAGAGAGAGAGACAGAGAGAGAGAGAGAGAGAGAGAGAGAGAGAGAGACAGAGACAGAGAGAGAGAGAGAGACAGAGAGAGAGAGAGAGAGAGAGAGAGAGAGAGACAGAGACAGAGAGAGACAGAGAGAGAGAGAGAGACAGAGAGAGAGAGAGAGAGAGACAGAGAGAGAGAGAGACAGAGAGAGACAGAGAGAGAGAGAGAGAGAGAGAGAGAGAGAGAGACAGAGAGACAGAGAGAGAGAGAGAGAGACAGAGAGAGAGAGAGAGAGAGAGAGAGAGAGAGACAGAGAGAGAGAGACAGAGAGAGACAGAGAGAGAGAGAGAGAGAGAGACAGAGAGAGAGAGAGAGAGAGAGAGAGAGAGAGAGACAGAGAGAGACAGAGAGAGAGAGAGAGAGAGAGAGAGAGAGAGAGAGACAGAGAGAGAGAGAGAGACAGAGAGAGAGAGAGAGAGAGAGAGACAGAGACAGAGAGAGAGAGAGAGAGGTAGCATTAAACAAGATTAAGAGGGTTTCAGAAAATGTATGTATGAATGACTGAATGAATGAATGAGGGGGAATGCTTGCAGATGATCAAAGCATATGTTGAAGAAAGTGGAAAAAATAGTATTACTCTCAGCCTTAAACCCCAAAACTACTAGGATGTAAAAAATAGAGATATTTCTAGCTAGTCTCAGCATAGCAGTTTACCTTTTATTTCATCAGTAATATGGACCTAATTACTTCTGATCTCAAATTGTTGCACACAACAGAGTGCTATAACCACTTAAGTCTACATTCACATAATCACATTAGAGGAAAGATCTTGGCTTAGCAGAGGGCAAAAGAGATGAGACACTGGACACAATATGCACTTCAAGCAGACAGCATTTAATGTTAGGTTAGGGAATTATAGCAGGTGAATGTGGTTAGGCTGTGCTCTTGGTTAGGGAGAAAGTCTAGTCAAAAAGTGCAGTTAGTTACAGGAGCAAACAATAAAACAGTGTGTCTCTTTCAGGCTTTCAGGACAGCTGCAATGTCATGGTAATATCAGATCGCTGAAAGCCATGCCTTTTAATGTCACTTTGCTGTACCTCATAGGTTCATAGGTTCATAGGTTCGTACTAGGCTATCTGCCCTAGGGCATTTATAAGCCTAGCCAGAGTGTGTGTGGCTTTCACCACCCCTTAGGATGAGAATACTACGCCCTTTTAGGGTTTACTTTACTGTGCCTCTGTCTAGTAGTGACACAGAGATGACCACCGGGGTAAACCTACGATCTCCCATCCACTCGTCGAGATTTCTCTTGAATAGAGTCAGTGAGGGGCTCTGCCTAACATGGACTGGGATTCTGTTCCAGAGTGTAGGGAGCCTCTGGGTTATGAATCTGTCCCTCCAGCACATCCTATTTATTTCTGTGTTAAGGTTTAAGTCTCTTGTTCTCACGGCTCTGATAGATTTGGATTTTCTGAGGTGGAGCATGTCCATTAATTCCGGATTGGACATGGCCTTGTACGTCAGGCACAGATCACCTCTGAGTAGGCGGTATGCGACTGAATAGAGCTGGAGTTTTTTCAGTCGGGCAGCATATGACATATGTTTAAGACCCTTTATCCTCTTGGTGAGGAACTTTTGGGGTCTTTCCAACTGCTGCAGGTGTCGGGTGAGATACATCCCAAATGGGGCATTGCACTCAATCATTGGCCTGATAAGAGAAGAGTACAGGGGCACAATGACCTCTCTTGATCTAGATGTGAAACCCTTCATGATAAGGTGGGCAATATAAAAGGTCTTCCTAACCACTTTGGCAATGTGAGTGTCAAATGAGAGGTTACTGTCAACCTGGGTCCCTAGGTCCTTGATTACCTCTTCCATACTTAATGGATTACCACCTATGTGGTAATTTGTCGATACCTTGTTTTTCCCAAATGGTATGACTATACATTTTTTGGCGTTCAGCTTAAGGCCATGGCTCTGGCACCAATTATCCGTTTCTATGAGGCCTCTCTGAAGGATGTTTGTGTCTGCTGGAGTATCAATTATGGCGCCCAGTTTGCAGTCATCTGCGAACTTTGTCAGCCACAATCCTCCTATGTTTGCCTGTACCTCGGAAAAATAAATGCCGAACAAGAGGAGTCCCAGGACTGAGCCCTGTGGGACACCGCTTGTGACTGGCTTAGAGTCTGACATAGCTCCAGCAACTCTGACCCTGTGGGTTCTGTCCTTGAGCCAGTTTGCAACCCATCTTGTGACATATGGGTTTACATTTAAGCTGGTGAGTTTGTCTATGATGCCCGAGTGGGGTATTGTGTCAAAGGCTTTTGCAAGGTCAAGGTAGGCTGTGTGAACTGCCTTACCCTCATCAATGGCCTTAGTGACTGTTTCAAAAAGTCGACCAAGTTCAAAAGGCAGGATCTGCCCTTGACAAAGCCAAATTGGGTAGGATCCAATGTCTGTAGGTCCCCAATGTCTTTGTTTATGAGTTCCATAATGATCCTCTCCATAGCTTTGCAGACCAGGCTCGTCAAGCTTATGGGCGGTAATTTCCAGGGTCCATAGAAGCACCGCCTTTGTGAAGTGGGACCACTGTTGCCGCACGGCACTCTTTGGGCGTATGATCCTGTAGTAAGGCTAAGATTAAACAGCAGCCTTATGTGTGGGTTTAGTTCCTCTTGAGTTCATGTAGCACACAGCCCGGGACACCATCCGTCCCATTGATGCTGTGTTTTTAGCTTTAGAGAGGGCGGCTCTCACCTGGGCATCTGAGATGTTAGGGAGGCTACACTCTGCTGGGATAGTTATTTCTCCTTTGGGGAGGGAGGAGAAATTTGCACTGAACCTGTCTGCCAGAATGTTGGCAATGTCAGTGGGTTCAGTGTATTTTGTGTCATTTTGGACTAACTCTGAGCATATCTGGGAGTTTCCACCCAGGTTTCTAACATAGCTAAAGAAGGCCTTGTGATTGTCTTTTGTGTCTTTTGCTATTTTTCTCTCAAAGTTGGCCTTGGATGATTTTATGAGTGATCGTAGTTTTTTGCTAGTACTGATCAGAGATGCCTTCCCTTTTAGGGATTTTGCTCTGTCATGTAGTAGCTTCCTCCTCCTGTTGTAAAGTTTGTTTATGGTTGGGGTCCACCAGACCGGGCGCCTGCCTTTGGGGGAATGGGTCTTGGTTTTATTTGGGATTGCTTGATCCATGCATTCTTGAAGGTGCCCATAGAAGGCATTTGCAAAGGATTCAGCAGTGTGGGTTGTGGTTTCCACTGGCCCAGGGGCCTTGCTGCTGGAATCAAACAAATTGTCACAGAGAAGAGGCACGCAGCCCAGGACACCAGTGAGGAACCTATCCCAATTTCTCCATCATCACTGCTCAGAGTTAAACATAGAGAAAGGGAAGGATTCAAATCCTTAACTACAGGAAGCAGCTTGTTGCCTTAATCTTCTATGCAAACTACTAGACTAAATACAGTAGAGCTCCTCAAAAATCAGACCAGCCTTTATCAAACCAAGACTGCATTAAAAAAGTTGTTTTTTTTCTTTAGAGTCAAAGCCACTTCTTTGTATTAGACAGCTGTATACATTACAGCCTTCTACTTGATATATTCTGATTTGAAGTCACACTATGGTTGGCTGCGTGGCATAAAAGACTGGAAACCTGACGATGACCCAGACAGTCAAAAATCACATATCAGCCATTGTACCGGAGGAACTGCCAAAGTGGTGGGGACTAAGTGGCCAGTGTTGACTCTGTCACAAGCCTTTACAGCCTCCTTAAAGAGGCATGCTTTTCCTTTCCTGACCTTTGTCAATGTTGCCTATAAAGAAACCAGGGAATAGTTATTTTCAGTGAATGAGAGTTGGACTAGGCATACATCAGCAAACTGGACATTGATAAAGCACATGTCCTTGAATTCATTATCAAGGGAAAAGCCCATATCACCATTATATGGTGAACTCAGAGTTGCTTATATTGCAGAGTACAAGGGGTCTCCTCATACATGGAGATGTCCCTCCTCCATATAAGTGCTTTGGGCCCATACCTCTCCACCTCTTAGAGCAAGAAATATGGACAAAGCAATAAGAAAAAGTGGGACAAAGGCCCAGAAATATGGACAATTTTTAAAATACTGCTCTTACAAACTTAGAAAGTTGATAGAATAATACGCTTTGCATTAGCATAAATTTTCTGAAGGGCATAAAGTCTGAAACTCAAATGTCTGTCATTATTTTCTAACTTCATTCTTTAATGATTTACCACTAATTTGCCAGAAAACTAGAATTTTATGAAAAATGGACCAAAAATATGAGGCAAAAATCTGGACATTCTGCGAAAATCTGTACAGTTGAGAGGTATGTTTGGGCCTGATTCCAAAACACTTGCTCTTGGTGTAAGTGACCACTTACACTGACAGCAGGTGTTTTGAAATCTGGCCCTTAGTGTAAGCCTGTTTATAGACAAACCTTACACTGAACTAAATCACTTACACTGAGAGCAGGTCTTTTGGAATCAAGGCAGCTCTCTAGGAATCTGGACTTTTTTTCTGGTTGCGGCTGTTTTTGGTCAAGTGCTGTTCTAATAAACTGTGTTTATTGAAACAACGCTCAAGCCTTACTATTTTCTGCAGTTTGATCAGAAATCCAACATTGTAGAGGAATAGTCCCCCTACAGTACAATGCCATACTCCATTGGTAATTCTCCACTTTTTCTCATGGTATTCCCGACTGTCATCACTCTGTCATCTAGGCCAAGAAGCATGGATACATTGTGTCATGCTGGATATCCTCATCTAGGCCAAGAAGCAAGGATACATTGTGCCATGTTGGATATCTTCATCTAGGCCAAGAAGCAAGGATACATTGTGCCATGTTGGGTATCCCTGGTTACCTAGTAATGCCTTACAGGACAGTCATTAATGGCAGGATAAGTACAATACTGTCATTAATGGCAGGATACACCAGCGGTTTTACAAAAATGGTAAGTTTTGTTCTGTACACAATGGCAGCTCACTAAGAATGATATTAATAGTTGGCTCATCAATGAGTCATGGATTATATTCTTAAAAAAAATTATGTGATACATTTGACTTAAAGTGACAATGGATATAATACATAATCACAATATATATGTAGAGTCAAGCAGGTCTACATTATTTGTTGTTTGACACTGTGAAGGCTACCAGTTTCATCAACCTAAAAAAGCCTTTATAAAATCTGGATAGCCCACATCCATTGCACATCCATACTCTGACAGAGGCAAACATATCGATTATCTGCTGATATTGCCAAGACATTACAGCTGTTCTGAAAGCCTGAAAGAAAGACACTGTTTTATAGTTTGTTTCGGTAACTAACTGCAATTTTAACTAGAGTTTCTCCCTAACCAAGATCATAAATAATCGTTTGGGCAGTTTTTCCTTCTCTTTCAACTTTCTGCTCTAAAAGCCCATGTTTGCGCTTGTTTTCCACCTTTCCTGTAGCTAGTCAAGTCCAGATACAGTTTTGCTGTATCCAGGACTATTTGTAAACTTCTGAATCCCCCAAGCCTTTCTGTGTTGAGGGACGCCTTGTAACTTATCAGTGGGAGTGGTAAGTACTAGGTAGCCTATCTACCACAAGAACAGTGGTTTCTGACCCAGAAATTATAGTTTATAGGACGTTTCAGCACTTTTTCCATTTCCTTCAACTTTCTGTTTTAAAAGCCCGCATTTACACTTGTTTTCCACCTTTCCTATAATTAGTCTAGTCCAGATACAGATTTTCTGTATCCAAGACTGTTTGTAAGCTTCTGAGCCCCCCAAGCCTGTCTGTGTCAGAGGGAAGCCTTCTAGCTTGTCAGTGGGAGTGATAAGCGCTAGCTAGCCTATCTACCACAAGAAGAGCAGTTTCTGGCCCAGAAATTGTAGTTTATTGGCCTTTTGGGCAGTTTTTTCCATCTGTTTCAACTTTCTGGTCTAAAAGCTCACATTTGCTCTTTTCCCGCCTTTCCTGTAACTAGTCTAGTCCAGATACAGATTTGTTGTATCCAGGACTGCATGTAAGCTTCTGAGCCATCCCCCAAGCCTTTCTATGTTAAGGGAAGCCTTCTAGCTTATCAGTGGGAGTGGCACTAGGTAGCCTATCTACCACAAGAGGAGTGGTTTCTGGCCCAGAATTTGTAGTTTATTGGCCGTTTGGGAATTTTTCCATCTCTTTTAACTTTCTGGTATTAAAGCCCATGTTGCACTTGTTTCATGCCTTTCCTGTAACTAGTCTAGTCCAGATACAGATTTGCTGTATCCAGGACTGTTTGTAAGCTTCTGAGCAGTGCCAAAGTCTGCTCTTCAATTTTTCCCTTAGATCTGCTCGTTCTCTCCTCTCCTGCACTTTTACTAGCTTATTAGTCTAGCACTTTTCCATACCAGACTTCTTGTAGCAATTATTGTAGTGCATAAAAGTGCTACCAGCACTAAACGTTCTACAAGGAAACAGCTCCAGTACTTTTTATTAATGGCCACCCATTCAGGCATGTCTAAAGGTCAGTTCCCTGTGCTTTCTCCTGTTAACCTGGTTACCTTGGGCATCCTGAGGCAATGTAGCAAATGCCTCATGTACACTGACAACCCTCTCCTCTTACCTCCTAACACTCAGACTTGTGAGAGATGCACTTATATATCCAAATTGGAAGACACACACTTTCCAGCCAAGACCGGAATAGCTGGTCAAGAGGAGAAGGTCAACACTTGCACCACACCACATGGAACACATAGCCCTCTAGAACATACACCAGCACTGCCTTCACATAAAAACACAAACCACACACTCACCTTCGCGAAGGCTCTCAATACAAATCTACCCAAACAGCAGAGACCTCCAAGGCAGAAATGCACTTGATCACCACAACACAACACTAATCACGAGACACATAACTCTCCTAAACAGTGTGCCACTCAACAAAAGCCCCTAAGGCAAAACAGCATGCCCAGCACACTAGTCATAGGTGACTTGATAGTGAGGCACACTGATGTCCCACTCACTAGGTTAAATAAGGAGAAAGTAACAGTCAGCTGCCTGTCAGGTGCCAGGATCAACCATATAATGCACACACTCAGGTCCCTCAACAAGAGGTACAAATATGACTCTGTCATTGTACATGTGGGTGTGAATGACCCAAGACGTACCTCCCTGGACTACATGAAAAGAGACATGGAGGAGCTCTTGGATTATGTCATCCAGACGGGTACGACCCTAGCCCTGAGCAGCATCCTACCATCACCGAGAATCATGCCACAGTACAAGCAGAAAATGATTGATTTCAACAATTGGCTAAGTTTCTCATGTCATTCTAAGGGGAGCCAGTATCTGTCTGCCTGGGATGACATGATTGACAGACCTTGATGCATTGCCAGAGATGGCCTACATCTGTCACCCATGAGCTTCCGGATACTGGCCAAGGCTCTTGCCATGCCTATAGTGCCTTTTTTAGGTGGTGTTCCAAAGACCAAATTACCACCTTAACAGCTACAAATAAATGCAATCTGAGGGTCAGATTTAGAAGCCTAAATCTCAAAATGCAATCACTCGAAGCACTCCTTAAAATGGAGAACATCGACATTTGTGCTGTAACAGAGACCTGGTTCAATGCACTACCAGGCTATAACTCATTCCACACATTTCGGCCCCAGAACGTGGACCGAAGCTCCAAAGGTGGTGGTGTTTCCATATTCATAAAGGATGCACACATCTCCAGACTGGTAGCCTAACATAATGCATCAGAGATACTTCAGGTGCAGCAAACATTGGGTAAGACAGAGATTCAGGTCATAGCCTGTTATAGGTCCCCAACCATGTCCCAAGACACCCACTGCCTGTTCCTAAGTACCTTGGAGAATATTAGGGTCCAGCCTAACACATTCATGTTAGGTGATTTCAACTACCCCTCCATTAACTGGAAAAACCACTCTTGTACCAATACACTTGCCCAACTTTTCCTGGAATTCATTAATTCCAAAGCCCTGGACCAGCTCATTCTTGCCCCCACTAGAAGTAGCAACATCCTTGACCTGGTCATTACTAACATGGGCGAGCATTGCTCTCCACCAATAGTCAACTCCTCTCTGGTTAGATCTGACCACAAACTAATCACCTTGGAAATCCACCCCCCCTCCCCGCAAAGGTAGCCACCATGAAAAACTTCTCCAAAGCTAACTTTGGGCTCCTAAGAACAGAGGTGGCTAACTTCATGGCACCCATGCAAATGGAGAATAGTTGCACGACCACCAAATCATACACCAATGCACTGAACAAACCAAGAGTGTTTCAGGTGGAATGTAATGCCAAGAAAAAAACAACAAAACCACCTGTGATGACTGTCAGGGACAAAAATAGTTCAAAATGTTGCCCAAAATGAAATTATTAGAAATTCTACCAACAGATCCTTGATGGTAAGTGCTTTCTTCCACCAACATCTTAGGACTTTATCAAAACCAAAAGTGCTTACCACTAAACTCCTTTAAATACATGACATCTATAATTGTTTAACCAATGAATGTAGTTAAATCACACCTGAAACAGGTATCAAAATCTTAACCTTTTATTCATTACAACAAAACAGAACAGAACAATTAAAAAATTCATTACATACATAAACTAATACATTAAAACCATAAAATGAAGGCTCTTTCCTTTAAAACAGGAATAAGTGAGAGGTGGTCATTCAGCCCAGGTAAACAATTTGCATTTGATCTGAGATGCCATATAAGTTCCCTTTTACAAATAGTATTTGACCAGTCTCCCCCCCCCTTTTCTTCCTTATGAACCTTCTCTAAAATCCCAAATTTAACACTACAATGTTCTGGACATACAATGTGTTTAAAAGGGAATTGTTCATGTCTTTAGAATTGATGGCATAAAGGTGTTCATAAATACGTGTTCCCAATGTAGTAATCATGACATCCTTGACGTACACTAATGTAAATCTACCCTTTACTGACACAATTTCCTTCAGCTAATTTTAATTTCGTACAAGGTCTCCTATTTGTATGCAGCGGTGGTGCAGTGGTAGTGTTGTTGCCTCACAGCAAGAGGTTCTCCCGTTTGATTCTCGGCTGGAGTGCAGGGAGTGCCTTCTGTGTGGAGTCTGCATGTCCTCACCGCGGTTGGGTGGGCGTTCGAAAGACATGCATAAATGGGCGTGCCTTCGTTGAAGGTTGAACATCAAGCTGGCACCTCGGCGTTTGTCATAATCTACTGCCAGTCATTAGCAGACCGGAGTTTGGCTGTGGCGACCCCTAACCGGGAAAAGCCAAAAGACAATAACAACAAGGGTCTCCTATTTCAAGATGTTTCTGATGTAAAATGTAAGCACAGTATCTACACGTCCCACATCTTGTAGTACCCCTAACCTCTCCAGTCTTTGTTTAAGGGGTGCTCCAATAAAAATTTTATATTAAAATTCATCTTGTACATAAATAAAGGTGCGTTTCCCACTCTATTAGATACTTCAATATTCCCTTCCAAAATAACCCAATTTTTAGTAACAATATATTGAACCTTGTGTCCAAATGATCCAAAAAATGTAACCATCGAATGTGAAAAATTAGTTGTCTGGTTTCCATTCTACTTGTTAACAATAAACTCTTTCCCTATCAGCGGTAAATATTTACTACCCCATCCTTCCAAAATCTCCTTCCCCACTTCTCAAACCTATTTTTCTGGGTAGCCTCTATCCACAAACATATGTGTGAAGTTCTCACCTTGCCTTTCTAATGAGGTCAAGGAAGAACACATTCTGGCTCCCCACATCATTTGTCCTCTCACAATATTTCTCTTCACATATAGAGGGTGTTTATTGTTATAGGCTAAGAAACTATTGGAGTATGTGGGCTTATGGTAGACTTTAGAAGTGAATGTTTTAGTCTCTTGATCATTCCCTAAAGATACATCTAAATAATCAATGTTATCTCTTGAAAAATTGTGTGTGAATTTGAAATAATCACAAATATTATTAACGTAATTAATAAATTTACCTACTTCCTTCTCTTCACCTTTCCAGAGAATAAAGATATCATCCAAATACCGTAGGTGGGTTAATCACTATCTCTCAAACCCTGATTCAAAAATAAATCTTCTTTCCCATGATGCCATAACTAAATTAGCATACATGGGCGCACTACTTGACCCCATCGCTACTCCCTTCAGTTGTTTGAAAAATTCATTTTCAAACATAATAAAGTTGTTCAGCAATATCTTTTCCATAACCTCCATGACAAAATTTAATAAAGCCCCTCTTAAGTCCTATAGACTATCCCTTACTGGGCTGCTGTGTCTCCTTGGACTCGGGGGTGGATATTTTCCTCATATTTTACACCTGGGTTCCTGCCCTTCCCTATCCTAAGAGGCCCTGTGGACATCTTTTAAACACCAGAAATCCTGAATAGGATTAAGCATCCTCTTAACAGACTGTCCTCCCAGATTTTTTGTGGAAAATTTTACACCTGGGTTCCTGCCCTTCCCTATCCTAAGAGGCCCTGTGGACATCTTTTAAACACCAGAAATCCTGAATAGGATTAAGCATCCTCTTAACAGACTGTCCTCCCAGATTTTTTGTGGAAAATTTTACACCTGGGTTCCTGCCCTTCCCTATCCTAAGAGGCCCTGTGGACATCTTTTAAACACCAGAAATCCTGAATAGGATTAAGCATCCTCTTAACAGACTGTCCTCCCAGATTTTTTGTGGAAAATTTTACACCTGGGTTCCTGCCCTTCCCTATCCTAAGAGGCCCTGTGGACATCTTTTAAACACCAGAAATCCTGAATAGGATTAAGCATCCTCTTAACAGACTGTCCTCCCAGATTTTTTGTGATTTTACACCTGGGTTCCTGCCCTTCCCTATCCTAAGAGGCCCTGTGGACATCTTTTAAACACCAGAAATCCTGAATAGGATTAAGCATCCTCTTAACAGACTGTCCTCCCAGATTTTTTGTGGAAAATTTTACACCTGGGTTCCTGCCCTTCCCTATCCTAAGAGGCCCTGTGGACATCTTTTAAACACCAGAAATCCTGAATAGGATTAAGCATCCTCTTAACAGACTGTCCTCCCAGATTTTTTGTGGAAAATTTTACACCTGGGTTCCTGCCCTTCCCTATCCTAAGAGGCCCTGTGGACATCTTTTAAACACCAGAAATCCTGAATAGGATTAAGCATCCTCTTAACAGACTGTCCTCCCAGATTTTTTGTGGAAAATTTTACACCTGGGTTCCTGCCCTTCCCTATCCTAAGAGGCCCTGTGGACATCTTTTAAACACCAGAAATCCTGAATAGGATTAAGCATCCTCTTAACAGACTGTCCTCCCAGATTTTTTGTGGAAAATTTTACACCTGGGTTCCTGCCCTTCCCTATCCTAAGAGGCCCTGTGGACATCTTTTAAACACCAGAAATCCTGAATAGGATTAAGCATCCTCTTAACAGACTGTCCTCCCAAATTTTTTGTGGAAAGTATGTCCTATCATTGTACTGCTTAGCTTTACTCACTAGGACATTTTCTACTTCCCTGCCAGGTAAACCAGCAGCCCCCCCCCCTCTAGATTGGCCTTTTGTTGGTCCCCTCTCCTTCACTCCCTATTGCCTTTAGTCCATACAATCCTCTCTCTACCCTTCTAGTTCTCTTATCTTGGTTAACCCCTGCTTGCTCTGTCTGATATTGTTTCCTAACCTGCCACTAGGTGGCCCTTCTTACCATAAATTATACTACTACATTTTCTGAGTATCCCACTGCAAATCCTACTGTCCTTTCTTGTTCCATAGTCTACCTTTACCACTTACTATTTCTCTCAGGAGCAACTCCTCTATTTTACCCGGCACTATTTCATTTACCCCCCACTTACCATTCAATCTCCTCAAACTCTATACTGCTGAGCTCACCCTTACCATTACACCTGTTTCTCTCTTCTTGCCTGATTGTTCTCACTTGCTCCCTTACTTGCCTTCCCTACCTTTCATCTACTTCCTTCCAACTATCATCTCCTTTTCACTACTATTCTCTCCATGCTACATCTGCCTAAGCTTTTACTCTAACACTTTTTTCCTTATTTTCATATACTGCGCCCCCTCCTTTCAACCACCATCTCCTTTTCACTACTATTTCTCTCCATGCTACATCTGCCTTAAGCTTTTACTCTTAACACTTTTTTCCAGCCTCTTTTCCATCCTCACCTTTTAGCTTCCTGATCTACGCTCTAATACTGTTTTATTGTGCTGCACTTTCCCAGTCCTTCCTTTCCCCACCTGTCCCCTCCCCCTCCAGCTCCACTTCCGTTTCTTTCCTACAAATACACCCGTCCTCCAGCCGTTTCCTCCCTATAGACTATCCCTTACTGGGCTGCTGTGTCTCCTTGGACTTGGGGGTGGATATTTTCCTCATGTGAGTACTTTGGTTTAGATGCATTTATATACTGTTCCTGCTGTGAATATTCTTTTTTGTTACAATCACAAACAACCTTATTTGCTTAACTCGCTGGGTATACCTGTATGGATGTTGTGAAACTTGTATGCAAGGCGTTGGGAACCACGTGGGACGCCATTTTTAAATTGACCTCGGAAGGTGGTTTAATCCCTTCTACCCTCCTCTTGGCCCCTAAGCAACCCATCCTGCACGGTCGTTTAAACTGATGACCGGCTTTCTCAGATTCCACTGTTACCAGTGATGCCTGTGCCTGTCCCCGATCCTTACAATTAGTTAAACTGACACAACGGTTGCTTTATTTTTTTTCTCCCGCTTGCTGTAACCTCTACACTACTGCTGTGCTTAATTACTGTTTAAAGTCGCTCTATAGGCGCCTGCCTTGAATCCGGACTACTGTCCACAATTGCTTAAGGGCGATGACTACAATGGAGCGATCTAATACTTTTTTTAACTTTCTCTCCACTGGTTTATACTGTATTTTGGGCGATCAACGGCACACAAACTAGACAGCCCAGTGGTAGCGTTCTTCAGACCGCGCACTGTTAGCGTGTCTTTGAAGGAATCGCATAGTGCCTTTAGCGCCTTTTACAACGCCACCTAGCAGCGGTTCGGCAGGCTCTTATTCCTCCTTTTCTTAAGTTATTGCTAGCTAGCGACCTAGACCTACCCCTGTACCCTAGGTGTCCTGACTCTGAGAGGTAAAGTAGTAGTATTATGATACATTACCTGTCTATCATATTATGTGCCTAACTCAACTGTTTCACTCCTTGTAACCGTAGATATCTTTATATATCCCTCATACTTTTATCTATAACTAATTTTCTCCCCTTGCTGCGACCATTTAGCAGTGTCCCTCCCTAGGCAGCCTCCACGTGGTCTCCCACAATATATTACTGGCGTTCATGATGGGCTATAGCATTGTAAATGTCTCTGAGTGCTAAAGTATCTTGCCTATGGAAATGCAATGCTCATTGGTGACGTTAGAACTGCCTAATATCTGTGCTGCATTTTTGTTCAGGTATATTTCACCTACTATGAAGTAGAATTTTTTTTTTTTTAACACACATTCCCCTTTGGGATACTGTAATACTTGACCTAGATCCATGGCTGCTTAATGCTGTCTTTACCCATATGTTCTGTGGAAACTGGTTTGACTGCTTGATGCCTATGCTTACTATATTGATTGTATTCCAGTCATTAGGATAGTTGCTGCCTGCCTATACATTTATTCTAGCTAGACTGCCTGATATCTATGCTTAGTATATTGTTTGTATCCAGTTATTTAGGATAAATGCTGTTTGCCTAATCTTTTTTCTAGCTAGCAACTACTGTTAGATTTGTTCCTTGGGGCCCCCACTGTATGTCTCTAGCAATCTAGCTACTCTGCTTCATACAGTGTGCCCTAGAGCATACCTCTGTACTGTTCTTTGTATTGCTAGGATTTAAAGCAACTGTGCTAGTATTGTTGTACTCATATGACTGATTAACAATTTATTTTTCCTTGCTTTGTTTTTTCTTTCTCTCTCTACCCTTAACTATTAACAGATTTTACACCTGGGTTCCTGCCCTTCCCTATCCTAAGAGGCCCTGTGGACATCTTTTAAACACCAGAAATCCTGAATATGATTAAGCATCCTCTTAACAGACTGTCCTCCCAGATTTTTTGTGGAAAGTATGTCCTATCATTGTACTGCTTAGCTTTACTCACTAGGACATTTTCTACTTCCTGCCAGGTAAACCAGCAGCCCCCCCCTCTAGATTGGCCTTTTGTTGGTCCCCTCTCCTTCACTCCCTATTGCCTTTAGTCCATACAATCCTCTCTCTACCCCGTTTCTAGTTCTCTTATCTTGGTTAACCCCCTGCTTGCTCTGTCTGATATTGTTTCCTAACCTGGCCACTAGGTGGCGCCCTTCTTACCATAAATTATACTACTACATTTTCTGAGTATCCCACTGCAAATCCTACTGTCCTTTCTTGTTCCATAGTCTACCTTTACCACTTACTATTTCTCTCAGGAGCAACTCCTCTATTTTACCCAGCACTATTTCATTTACCCCCCACTTACCATTCAATCTCCTCAAACTCTATACTGCTGAGCTCACCCTTACCATTACACCTGTTTCTCTCTTCTTGCCTGATTGTTTTCTGCAACTTTTGTCCAGCCTCGCTCGCTCATACGCTTCACTCCGCTCCCACCCTACCCCCAATTCCCACCCACCCCCAGGGGTCCTACCTTTAAACTTACATAGACACACCCCTACTTATCAATTTACCTATCTCTACTTCCTGCACATCTACCACTTAACTCCTTACTCATATAACCACACCCTCTCTCATCTAGCAAATCCATACTAACTTACCTATTATCTTACAATGAAGTCCTATACTTACTAACCTGCACTCTATAAAAATTATGCCTTTAACACTTAACTCAATCATTCCTCTTCTCCTACTTAACATCCTGCATTACTACTACACTCTTACCTCCAACATCTTAGGCTTAGCCAAACTCCTGTAGTAGCCAAACATAGTACAACTACACTTCCTCTACCTGACAAAACCCATATTAATATACTTTCAACCAGTCCCTACCTTCCCCCTCGCTACCATAAAGTACACCATTACAGACTCACAACCTCCAAACGGTTCTATCTAATACCCATCAAATACACAAATATCTTTCAAACCACACAAACACTTTTATTGATACATGGGGACATCCACCCTAACCCAGGTCCCAACACCATCCTCAATCCCACTCCTTCAAACCACATAGCTAACTCTACTAGCACACCCTTCTCCACTGACTCCCTCTCTATTGCTCACTTAAATATTCGTAGCATTAATAACAAATTAACACAACTCCATGCCTTAATTGATTTCTATGCCTTTGATATCCTCTGTCTCACAGAAACCTGGCTTAAACCCAGTACCAAAGACAATGAATTTACTCCCCCTGGCTATAGCACCTTAAGGCTAGATCGTCTTAATAAAAAGGCGGAGGAGTGGCCATCCTATACAAATCTCAACTTCAGGTAGCCTTAATTAACTCCTTGCCCCTCCCAGCAAATGCTGAAATACTTTGCACCAAACTCCAAGTTAATAAATCCAAAGCTATAAACATAATATGTTCCTACATCCCCCCAGGTAAGAACATCAATACCCTGGAAAATATCCTTAGCTGGGCCTCCTGTAGCTTTCCCCAAGAAACCATACTCTTAGGTGATTTCAACATTGACTGGAACTCCTGCAAATCCCTCACCCTCCATCCACCTTAATCTCTTTAACTATCATCAAACCATCAACTCCTACTAGAATAAATAAATCCACCCACAAACAAACCATTCTAGACTGGATATTGACCAACAACAATCCCCTCTCCTACAAAACAGGAATACTCCCTGACAATATCAGTGACCACCTCCTTACCTTTATCACTAAACAGAAATTCAACAATCCCAAACCAACTACTTATCGTACCAAACATAACAAAACAGACTTCAACCTAGCATCCTTTCAGAATGAACTCAAGGAATACAACTGGTCTACTCTAAAATACCTCCCAATAGATGAGGCTGTAACCCATTTCAACAATACCTTCCTACAAATTCTAAACCAACATGCTCCATCTCGCTTAGTCAGAGTCAAATCCAAAGCAGCCCCATGGCTCTCTAAAACAACTAAACAAACTATGAGCTAGAAATAAACTATGGTCTAAATGGAGGTCCACAAAAAATCCAATTGACCATCAAAACTTCAAACAGCTGAGAAATAAAACTAAGAAGCTTACCATTCAGGACAAGAAAACTACCACCTTCAATACCAACAAAACCAACACCAAAACCCAAAACAATTTTGGTCAGGAATAAACAAACTACTCCACCCAGGTAATACCAAAACACCTACCCCAGATAGCCTAGCACAAACCCAACCTAACATAATAGCTGACACTTTCAACAACTTTTTCTCTCAGACAGTCACCTCACTTGCAAGTACCATGACTCCCCCCTCAACCCTCCAAACTACCCCCACTCAAAACAGCACACACATGCTAAAGTTTAATTCTGTCTCAACAACCTATATACACAAGCTACTATCTAAACTCAAACCCTGCACCCCTTCTGCAGATAAGCTTCCAGCTGAATATCTGCAACTAGCTGCATCCGAGATAGCCTACCCAGTCTCCATCTTAATAAACAGAACCATAACTGAATCCAAAATCCCATCCTGTTGGAAAATCTCCCATATTATTCCCCTCCATAAAGGAGGAAACTCCAACGAACTCTCCAATTTTCGGCCTATTGCCCTTCTATCTCCTCTATCCAAAATAATGGAACGCTGCATTCACCATCAACTTCTACATTACCTCTTAAATAACAATTTGCTTGTAGACTCACAACATGGTTTTAGACCCTACCACAGTACTTCAACTGCCCTTCTCTCCTTCACTGACTCTATCAATAGAAACCGCAACAACAACCTGTTCTCCTCTGCAATATTCTTAGACCTCTCAAAAGCATTCGATATGGTCAACCATAAACTTCTCCTCGATACCCTACAATCCCTCTCACTAGATTCACAGGCATTACAGTGGTTCAACTCTTACCTGACTAATAGAAAACAAGCAGTCCTCTGGGACAGTCATCTATCCTCTCAACTCCCAGTTACTATTGGCGTCCCACAAGGATCCATCCTAGGTCCCCTACTTTTCTCTATTTTCATAAATAACCTGCCCACTTCCCTCCCTACATCCACTTGTATACAGTATGCAGATGATTCCACTCTCATCTGCTCTGCTTCCCCCAGCACAACTCTACCCAGGTGGTCTTCACTGCAGCAGAAAAATGGTTCCAACATATCTGTCTCCTCCTAAACCCCAAAACAAAACTGCTACTTTTCACCCCTACCTCTAAATCCACCCCTATCACTTTTTCCATTGTATCATGCAATGGCACTGTCATCCAACCTGACTCTTCCACTAAGCTGCTAGGCATAACCATAGACAATCAGCTAAATTTTGACTATCACATTGACTTAACTATCAAGTCAGTCAATAAAAAGATGGGTGCCCTTTACAGACTTAAGCCCTTCCTTACTGCTACTTCGTGACTCAAACTCACCTCATTTCTACATTATTGTATGCCTCTCCTTCCTTTATCAATATATCTAAAGCTAATCTTCAAAAACTGAATATACCACAGTATAGCCAGATTTGCCACTGGCTCTCTATTCCAAACTCATCACTGTCTTAACTTAAAGAAACTAAACTGGCTTGAACTTCCTAACCTAATACTACTACAGCAGCTAATCATCACTTTGAAAATTCTACATCACCCTTCCAACACACCCATACTAAATAAACTCATCACTCCTTATAAAAATCTCACTACACTTAGATCAGCTAACAAGCTACTAGTTACTACTTTGAAATCTCATAATAAATCAGGTGATTCCTTATTTGCAAACACTGTTGGTTCTTACTGGAATAAACTCCCCATAGAACTGACCTCCCTAGGCTCATGTCAGCTTTTCAAAAAACAGATGAAAACTCACCTAATAACTCACTGGCTATGCCCTTGCTCCAATCCTGACTGACCTCAGCAAACTGATTACTCTCTTCAGTCTGCACTTGTGCACTTTTGCTCTTCTGTTCTAACTTAAACTGACTTCCACAGTCCCTTTATTTACCTCCATTCTTCTGTTCTTAGTTCTGTTTGACTCCCCTCTGACCACTCTGATTTTCTGTCTCTTGCTTCTTTTAGCTGACCTCCTATAATCCTGCTACCTCTTACATTTCCTCACTAACTTTTTTTCCCCCTCTCCTTTTCCTACTACTTGTTCCTTAACCTCACTAAGTCCAGAATTCCTGTACCTAACAGTAGCTGTACTTTATTATTCCTTTCTCTTTACATCACTTCTTCCTTTATACTTTCTTTAACCTTTTAAAATCTTTTACACTACTAACCTGCATGTTTTAACACTATATATTAACCACTTTCATACTTACAACTAATTCCTACTTGTTGTCATGACTAGCTACTATGGATATTTTTCTACTTTAAATTGTTTTGTGGATACTGAAGCTTTTCTCCTCAGTCCCTGTCTGAATTTTGATTGTCATCTACTCAGATTTGTACATGAAAAACGTATTTGTATTTGTATTTTGCCGTATTATACTATGTTAGTTTTAGTTTTATTTGTATAGTTAGTATTTCTAGTGACTTTATTAACTGTAGTGTATTAGTTCTGATAGTGGAGCTTTTCTCCTCGGGCCTCTGCTGAAAATGGACATGTATCCAGCCAGACTAGCCCGGTTAACAAATGTAAAATAAAAATAAATAATAAATAAAGAAAGTGTAAACTAAAATGGCTTCCAAAAATAGTTCAAATCCTATGTCGTGAGGTATGGAATTAAAAGGATCGACCACATCTATAGTCAAAAAACTTGTAGTCTCTTCATACAGTTCATGCTTAATTCTAGATAAAAAAATCCCATGAGTCAGTTAAGACATGGAGTATGGGCTTTAACAGATCTTTTAAAAGTCGATCTATAAATACTCCTAAAGAGTATATTGAACTGTAATGAACTGCCACTATGAGTCTATAAGAGGGGGTGCTGTATGTTCTTGTGCACCTTTGGGATGCCAAAAACAGTAGGAATAATTGGGTGTTGATTCTGCAAAAAATGTAAAATGTCTTCATTGATGACCCCTTGCAACAAACTGTCTTCCAAGAACAGCTGTATTTTACGGTGTGCTATGCTGACTTCGTTCCTTGATACAACTTCATATTTGTTGGTGTCATATAACAAATTCGACACATCGTTTGCATAATCACTTTTCTCCACCAAAACTATGCCCCCCCCTGTCAGGTTTCATTATTTTTATGTGGTCAGTCTCTCTCAAGTTTCTCAATGAAATTGACTCATCCTTAGATATGTTGTAGTATGATTCCTTGTGAGTAGAGTAGGCCTGGTAGATCTCTCTACTACAAACTTTCTCAAAGCTTGCTATAGCTGGGTGTAGTGGGGGGTTAAAAGTGCTTTTCTTCCTGAATCTGTTTCTAGTTACCAATGCTTCATTGTTGTCCTTAAAATATAACTGAAAATTTAATTTTCTCATGTATAATTTCAGTTCTGACAAAACAGTGGCTACAACGACATTATTACCAGGAATAAATTTAAACCCTTTCTTAAAAAGTGAAAAATGTGTTGTAGTAATGTAGTAAGTTTACTGTTAGTATAGTTAAAAATATTAAAACCCTGTAAACTAAACATTTTCCCTTCATGACTGATAACAATAGCAGCATCCTCACCAGGTGAGTTCAATATCTGTTCCCCTGGTTGTTCCTCCAAAACTGTCTCTATCTCCTCGGCTGCTGCCCTCTCGGGAACACGTACACAAATGCATGGATCTCGCCATACCCAACAGAACCAAGACACTCTCCTCTTAAAAAAGGAAGCCAATCTGGTGGTCCCCTGCCATAAACAAACTTTACAACAGAAGAAGGAAACTGATGTGGAGTAAGGTGAAGTCCCAAAACTGGAAAAACTCCCTTATCAGCCTCAACAAAAAGTTGAGATCCCTCATGAAATCCTCTAAAGCTAGCTATGAAAACAGAATTGCAGCAGACAGTAAAGACAATCACAAGGCCTTCTATAGTTATGTAAAGAACCTCCACGGCAATACCCAGATTTGATCTGAGCTACTGCAGAATGGTACCTTCTATACCAAGCCAACAGATATTGCCAATATACTGGCCGACAGATTCAGTGCCAACTTTTCCCCTCTCCCCCCCGAAAAGACCAATCACAATACCAGTAGATTGCCAGGCACCCAGTATTACTGCTGCACAGGCAAAACAGCACTGTCCAAGGCCAAGAATACAGCTTCTATGGGACCTGACAATATCCCTGGCTGTGTTCTACATGAACTACAGAGTTAACTATAGTTAGCCTGACAAGTCTGATATGCAAAGCTATGGAATGCATCATCGTGGACCTAATAAACAAGGATATAGGGAATCTCCAAACTCTGGATCCCACACAGTTTGGTTTTGTGAAGGGTATATCATGCCTGCCCAACTTGGTCAACCTCTTTGAGTCAGTCACCAGAGCTGTGGATGAAGGCAAGGTGGTTCATACAGCCTACCTTGATCTGGCCAAGGCCTTTGATACCATTCCCCACTCAGGAATCATAGGAAAACTCACTAAGCTAGGCATCAACCCCTATATCACTAGGTGGGTTGCAAACTGGCTCACAGATAGAACCCGCACTGTGAAAGTAGCTGACTCCATAGGTTCATAGGTTGGTACTAGGTAGCTGACTACATAGGTTCATAGGTTCATAGGTTGGTACTAGGCTATCGGCCCTATGGCCTGTACAAGCCTAGCCATAACAATTCCCCTGGCTATTTCTTCCCACAATATTTACTTCCCTGGATCCCTGTCTAGCAGGGCAACTGATGTGATCCCCAGGGTAAATTTCCTATCTCCCATCCAGTCTTCAAGATTCCTTTTGAAGAGGGCCAAGGAGGCGCTCTGCTTGAAATTTATAGGCAGTCTATTCCAGAGTATGGGGAGTCTCTGGGTCAGGAACCTATCCCTCCAGCATGTTTTTTTCATTGTGATGACAAGGTTTAGGTCCCTGAAGCATTTGGCTCTGACCAACCATGAGTGAAGTCCTACAGGGATCGGTCCTGGGTCCTTTCCTATTTGGTATCTACTTCTCAGAAGTCCAGTCCAACACAAAGGGACTCTGGCTGACAAAGTTTGCAGACGATTGCAAGTTGGGCGCCATTATTAACTCCCCAAGTGATGCTGACATCCTACAGAAAGGCCTCACTGAAACCAACGATTGGTGTCAGAACCATGGCCTTAAGCTCAATGCCAAAAAATGTCGTCATCCCCTTTGGGAAAAACCCAGTTCCAATAAACTACCACATTGATGGTAGTCCACTGAACACAGAAGACATTATAAGAGATCTGGGAACACAGGTTGATAGCAACCTCTCTTTTGATCACCACACTGCCACTGTGGTCAGAAAGTCCTTCTATGTGGCACATCTCATTACTAAGGGTTTTGCATCCAGGAAGAAAGAGGTCATTGTCTCCCTCTACTTTTCCCTTATTTTGGCCAATCATCAAATATAATGCCCCATTTGGCATGTACCTCACTAGACATCTGTAAGAACTGGAGAGGCCGCAAAAGTACCCACAAAGAGGATCCTAGGTCTTAAACACTTGTCCTATGTGGACAGACTCAAAAAAACTCCAACTATTCTCTGTCTCATATCGCCTACTTAGAGGCGATCTCTGCTTGACTTATAAAGCCATGTCTGACCCAGCTCTGTTAGAAATGCTACATCCAAAGAAATCCCAATTCCTCTGCACCACACACTCCAGAGACCTCAATCTCATTACCACAATCAACAGAACATGCTGGAGGGACAGGTTCATAACCCAGAGACTGCCCATGCTGTGGAATAGACTTCCCATACATGTCAAACAGAGCACCTCACTGGCCCTCTTCAAGAGAAATCTTGATGAGTTGATGGGAAATAGAAAATTCACCCCGGGGATCATTCCAGTGGCTCTACTCAACAGAGGCACTGGAAACTAAGGTCGGGTGGCAAGTTGTCAGGGTAATCCTATGGGCTAGGCTTGTAAAGGCTCCAGGGCATTAGCTTAGTACACACCTATGAACCTTTGCCTTATGTGACATTTCTGCTGTAAATAGATGCCAATTCTTGACCTTTATTTTTATACTTGGAAATTGTTTTCTCTAATAAGACATCCAGCCAACTTCCTATTGCCCACATTGAAATATTTGTGCATGATTTTAGTTTGGTGCATTTGGTAGTAATTCTGCCTTTGAAAATGAAGACTGTGGGTTCTTGTCACTGATGCAGGCCAAAGTCTTACCTGGAAAACATTGGTTTCTGTGTGCAGCATCAAGGGTTACTGTACAGGTGGAATGTGATAGCATTTATTTGTAAGTGAAGTTATGATTTTTAAATCTAGCAGGCACCTATATCATGGCTATAATGCATGGTCACCTCCTCCTCTCTCAACACTTTGTGCATGCTGTCATTCCTTGGCTTCTGGCTTGGCAGCCAGCATACCCCTGAAACCATAATTAGACCACAGCTGCCCCCAAAAAGGCTGTGCTTATAATGTGTCACAAAACTGCAAATTTGCTGAATCACCATTCCAGAAGCACTGCTGAAAAAAGTAGTACTTCTCCCTGTCATGAAGTATGGTATTCTACTGCCACTAGTTCAGACTTCAGGCCTCTTAAATGTAGGTTTGCAGGTTTAAAGTGCAATCTCCCCACTCAGAACACCATCGTACTACCCTTGTTAAATCTAACCTTTTATGCATAGCAAACACAGCCTCCTGCTTCCTTCTCTAAAATATGTATACCTAGAACCCTGTCTCACCCTGCCCTCCGTCCTTAAAAACAGAGCTTCATCTCACAAACTGCATTGTCTTGTCTCCAGCCCTTTCAACAGAATGCTTCCTCAAAACCTTGGGTTGCAAAATAATGAATTCTCTGCCTTCGACTAATGTTAAATCCCATCTGATCACCAGGCAAATCCTGTGTAGCAGGGTGCCCTAGCATTTGAAATTCTTGCTCGAACTGCATATCATCTACTGACATAGAATCTGTGATTATGTATTCTTTTCTGGATATTTGGCACTGCACTCTTTTCCCACTAGTGAAATTATTTTCCTTTTTTTAAATTATGCAACAAGATTATAGTTAAGGTAAGTCTTGTTAAGCCTACATACTTTAAATTAAATAAAATTTAATTAAATTAAAATTAATCAGTCATGGTGGTGATGCTTTCCTGTTGGGTGTCCGGGGTGAAATAAAAAAGTACTGCTGTGAAAAACAGAAAGGAATTTGGATGTAAATGACTTGTAGTCGGTGGATGCAGATCTTCTACTTGCATTCCATTTGAGTGGATCCTTTTCACTTGATTCCTTCTTGACATTTCCATCTTATGGAAAGGAAGTATGGACATTTGTAGGAGGTCATTAAGTACTTGAACATTACCACCATCTTCCTTAAATTTACTCACCATTTTTCCAAATAATAAACACGTTTTTTTTTTTCAGATGTGACAATACAAAAAAAATCAGGGCAAATAAAACCTTTGTCTCAGCAATATATAGTAGACTCCTATACGCACTACATGAGTAATCATCCAAACATCCAAATAAGAAGTTTAGTGAAGGGGCATGTTAGTCAGGATCACACCCAATTGTAGTTTGTTCCTTACAGAGACTGAAAAGTTCTCTGTGATGTTTCTGGAGAGGGTTACCCACAATTTGGTTAAAGAGATACAACAAGAAATTATTCATGGGGTGATAGAAAAAATATATCACTGTTTGATAAGGGAGCAATAAACTTGGACAGTACAGTAACTGAAACCCTCCAGTGCTAAACATTTTGAGAAAATGATGATCCTGAACTATGGCCACGAATTAGGGGCCACAAAAATAATTAGGATTACCAAATGGAAAATGTTCAGTAACTATTCAGAGATGGATGAAACAGTGGGCGACCAACCCAGTTTTGTTTACAAAAGTGGAAAACATCAAGGAGACTTTAGAAAGACAAGATAAAACTCTACTTCTAGGAGGAAAATGAGAACTTATAAGCGGGAATTCTGCCAACAATGCAAACTGATCCCCAAGGGAGACAGCATTGATTTAAGGGCAAGAAAAAGAATCATTGAATTTGCCAAACACTTTAATTGAAGTAGTAAAGGTATCGTCTATCTTACACCATGTAATATATGCCTTCCCCTTCCTTCTATGGAGGAAAGAGTGAGTCCATTTTTTGTAAAAGAATATACACTCATGACATCTCCACAAAAAAGGAGACCATTGTATTGTATAATCACACTACTAAGTAGTACTCTTGACAGTTCCATTTGCTGGATTCCTTAAGACATTCACACTGACTCCAGAGGTGGACCCTAGGATTAGGAATTGTATCCTGAAGTGCATGAACTAGCACGTAAACTGGGCCTAGATGCTATCAACCCACCTTGGATAAATGATTTTGTCTTTATAAGTAGTAATCTGAAACTTAGAGCCACCAAACTGACAGCCCTTAGAGGACACATTTGTTAACATTGAATTTGAATTACAAGTTATTTAAAATCTTTACTCACAAAGCATCTTACAACTGTTCTACATCTTATAAATCGAAGTTTTTGTCTTTATAATGTTGCTTTACTGGCTCCAGGTCCTGATCATCTCTATAGCTGCTGTTTCTGCCTGCACTTCTTGCTGTATATCTCCCCCCCCTGCCTTGTTTCTGGCTTGCAATTAGAGGATATACATGGTAACAGCGATTTCCCTAAGTGCTAACCCCCTCCCCCTCCTTCCCAGTGTCCTCTGTTAGTATAGCAAAGGTAATAAAAGCTGCAGATGCCATTTTGGAATCCCCTTCTGCAGCTGGATGTTCCCCTTGGTGACTGTGTGCCGTATGACTACATTTAAGCCTATAGTTTGTTAAGGTACAGTTTACTGCCTTCACAGTTGTTTAGTTTGTATTTTAATGTATTTTCTCTTTATAATTCCCATTGTTTTCAGTTAATGCATTTATAAGTGCTGTTTCAGCCAAAGTAAAGCAGCTTTTAATATCAGTACTGTGACCTTAAAGTGCTAGCTATTGCAATGTGTTAGCATGGTCCTGATGATATTATTCTGCTGTCCTTGATAAACAGATGAGTATATGCACTTTTCTGATCTATTAACACACTGCACTTCCCTAGTTTGTGTGCCTAGTAACAGCTCCTTCATTCCAATGATGTGTTTTAGTCACCGTTGCAGTCTACAGTGACTGATATTAGTATTTCCATGGCATATGGATGAAGGTAGTCAATCATTAGCATTTTAGTCTGTCCATGCAGCAGTAATGAGATAGCTGGGATATCAGGGTTTGCATATGACCTGCATTAACATGTACTTGTTTTCGGCTACGTGGTTAAAGTTCTTACTGCCTGCATTGAATGTGTTATCCTGTCTAGCTAGGAAGGGTCTCAAACTGTTTCAATTAGGTCTTTACCATCATTATCCTTATCTTAGTGTAATCCTGTGCTCTGCCGTTATTCTATACCTGTCTTTGCTGGGATTTCATTACATTTCACTATACCCACTTCCCACTCCCCCACCTAATTTCCACCCTGCTGAAGTTCTTATAGTTAATTGCAAACTTAATAACCATAAAAAACTTGCTATTGCTACAATCTACATCCCCCCGGTAATAACACTCCTATCCTAGAATGAATTCTTTCCTGGTTCTCTGATAACATCACCTATGAGACCATTATCCTGGAAGACGTTAACATCAACTGGTCCACCATTAACTCTGCCTCACCTAATACCTGCATTAGCCTCTATGGTTTCTCTCAGCTAATCTCTACTCCCACACGATATAACAAACAAGCCAACAATAATGCAGTCCTAGACTGGGTTCTAACTTCTAACTCTAACCTCTATTACAATCCATGTGCTCGTCCTGATTCTCTCAGTGATCAGCTCCTTACCCTTGTTCACTGACACTCCCCCAGCTTCATAGACTCCACCATCTTGAAGACTGTCACAAACAACTCTCAAACTCCAACCCTGCTACCTTCAACAATTTGCTTTCCTCCTTCAACTGGTCCTTCTTATCTAACCTACCTTTAGACATGGCCACCTCCAAATTTAACTAAATATTTCTTAATACCCTAAACTCCCTTGCCCCATCAGAAAAAGTAGACTAAAATCAATCTTTTCTCCTTGACTAACACAACCCACCTGTAACCTTATGCTAAAGAGAGATAAAGCATGGAGGATATGGAAAAAACAAATCTCCAGCCCGGCGCCCAACCTTCCACAGAAGGCACATACATGCACGCACTTATGCCTAGGGCCAATTTAGAGTGTCCAATTCACCTACAGCATGTCTTTGGGATGTGGGAGGAAACCCACGCGACCACAGGGAGGACATGCAGACTCCGCACAGATGGCACCCCAGCCGAAAATCGAACCGGAGAACCTCTTGCTGTGAGGTGACAACGCTAATCACTGCACCACCGTGGCCACTGTGCCAAACTATTTTGGAATAATATTAACAAAATCCTTTATCCAGGCAAGCCTTCCACACCTAGTCCATGTCCAAATAGCTCTGACCTTGATACTGCTATGCTTCTAAACTCCTTCTTCATCGAATCCATTAAAAATCTTAGTAAAAATAAGCACAAAAATCCATCCTCTAGCAATTTCCTCCCTACTTTACCTACCCCCACTTTCTCTTTAAAGCCTGCCCCCACTGCTTACATCAGATCTCTGCTCTCTAAACTTAAACCTTGCACCCCTTCTGCTGACAGCTTACCCTCAATTTCTAAAAATTGCCTCCAGTGCCACTGCCTACCCCATTTCCATACTTATCAATTGATCTAGCCTCGAAAACACTACGCCAAAATTATGGAAGAAATTATATGTCATTCCACTCCACAAAGGAGGGAATTCTACTGACCCCCTCCAGCTATGGCCCCATTGCTAACCTAGCTCCCCTCTCCAAAATTATGGAAAAATGTATTCACAAACAGATCCTCAACCACCTTATACAAAATAATCTAACACCAACACAACATGGTTTCAGCCCCCATCACAGCACCGCCACTGCTCTCATAAATTTCACTCACATCATTGCCAAAGCTCGTGATAAAAACAAATTAGTCTCTAGTCTCTTCCTTGACTTATCCAAAGCTTTTGACACTGTATCCCACACACTGCTTATATCTAAACTTAAAGACCTGAATCTCTCACAATCTGCCATACTCTGGTTTACTAGCTACCTCTCTGATAGACTCCAGTCTGTCAGGTGGCAATCAGCCTCTTCACCCTTCCTTCCTGTTCATACAGGTGTACCCCAAGGTTCAATACTAGGGCCCCTCCTCTTTAACATTTTCACAATAATCTTCACTCTGTCTGGCCTCTCTCCTCTCTTATCCAGTACACTGATGATTCCACCACCATCATATCCTGTTCCGATAACCTCCCCCACCTTCTATCCCTTACCCAAGACTCACTTCTGTCCATGGAAAAATGGCTAACTACCACTGAACTCCTCCTTAATCCCACAAATACTAAACTTCTGCTCTTCCTCCCTAAAAACCTACAAAATTGCAAAACAACCTTCTCAGTCACTTCTCTCAACAATACTGCCATCTCAGTTGAAACCCATACTAAACTCCTTGGTGTTGTTATTGACGGCCAACTTAAGTTTGATATCCACATTCTACAAGCAATCAAAAAAACACACCAAAAACTAGGCCTTCTATATAGAAATAAAAAATACCTAACTAAGGAAACAAAATGATCTCTTGCATAAGCATTTATTCTACCTACTCTCTTCTACACTGCACCTGTTCTCACTAATATACAAACCAACCTCCTGGTCAAACTAGAATCAACCTACAATAAAATAGCTAAATTTGCTGCAAATCTTCCTTACCGCTCCCACCACTGCACTGCCTATAAGATCTTCAATAGCCAGAAGCTCAAAATCAACTTCTACTCCCACAACTCCATCTTGCTCACTGCATTCTTGCAAATCCCTCTCACTGCCCTGTCCTCTCTACTCTAATCTCCCCATATAGCCCCAAACGTTGTCTCCACAGCTGAAACCAACATGTCCTGGAAGTGTATAAACCCACTAAACATACTGGGAAAATTCTTTATAGTCATTCAGTTGCTAAGACCTGGAATAAACTTCCCATTGACCTAAGAGCCACCACAAGTAGCTTCTGTTTAAAAAAAAAGCCTAAAAGAATTCATGCCCAAAACATGGTCTTGCTCCTGTCTCACCACAAAGTGACCCATTTCAGCCCTATTCTCTCTTCCTCAGATGCCTCTGTAAATATTACATCCTGGGTCTTGCATCTTCTTATGCCAGCTAGTTGTATTTAGCTAATTGTTAACTGCACCCATACTCTTTGTATATTTGAATCTATATAATGTTCTATCTATAAGTCTGTGTCAGTATTGATGCACATGTGTATTTTGTTATTATTTCTAGGATTTGCACACTACTGTTGTATTTATCATGATGTATGTTTTCTTTTTATATTGGAGCTTTTCTCCTCGGGCCTCTGCTGAAAAAGGGCTTTGTGCCCAGTCAGACTAACCCGGTTCACAAATGTTAAATAAATAAATAACAAATAAATAAATAAATATATTTCTTTTTATGCAAATTAAAGCTTTGTGCTTATTTTACTTTGTTTTAAATTTCAAAACTGAAAGTGGTCTCTTGGACAGCCTTCCAGTTGATTGTGTTACAATGGCTTTTATTATAACATTGACAGGACAGTACTTTATAAGTGAATGTAGGTGCCTTTTTCATGGTGAACATGCTCCTAAATATTTACACTTATAAGCTACTTTGTACTTTATTCAGCTAATTTGTCAATACTTGTATTGTGTCCTAGCACTCACTAAGCCAGGGGCAACAGCTGCATATGATCCTCTCATAGCCCCCCTCATTCTTTCAGACTAGCAGACTTTCCTCCAGTGACTCCCTTCAATATTTCTTGTAGTTTGACGACCCTGTTCCTCATAAGTGTATTTGGACCCAGGGGTTATTTAACATTTGTTGACTGGGAAAGTCCGACTAGGGCAGAGCCTATTTGCAGTGGAGGCCCGGGGAGAAACGCTCCAGACACATGTCTTTGGATTGTGGGAAGAAACTGGAGTACCCGGAGAAAACCCACGCGAATGCAGGGAGAGCATGCAAACTGCACATAGAAGGAACCCCAGCTGAGAATCGAACCTGAGAGCCTCTTACTATGAGGTGACGTTAACCACTGCACCACTGTGCCGGCCTTATAATTCCCAAACAAAGGGATACCTTCAATCCTCTATCTTACTACCAGGCTTTTCTCTTGGACTTTCAAAGACTGGTGCAAGAAACTCTTATTTGACTTTCAAAAACTAGTGCAAGTACTTTCTTTAATTTGTCTTTATTGTAAAGCCATCCTATACTATTTTTCCTCTATTCCTGACTTACCTGGTTAGTGTCTACACTGATACTGATAGTTTTTACTCTGTAGGCTCATTTCTGCTGTTGCTTTGCTAGCTCCAGGTGCTGCCCTCTCTGTTCACCCTCACTGCACTCGGGTTCACTCCGCTCCCCTACCCTACCCCCATTCCCACCCACTCCAGGATTGATTTCCTTTATTCCTAGACAGGCTCCTCCCCTTCTCCCTATCCTCCAATCAGCACTCCACCTACACTTTTCAATCTCACTTCCTCCATTATCTCATCAAAAGATATGTCCACACTCATCACCATTGTTCTTCCCAATCTCCCTTGCTTTCCTTACCCTTCTGCACTTAACTTCCATGCACAGAATACACCACAGTTTAAAACATTTACTTATCACCTCAACCATAAGTCCACCTACACTCAGCTACCACCTAATTCATCCAGGGTTTATTGCATTATACAACCACTCTGCTACCAGATTTAAACTAGTAACTGAAGCAAATACTAAACTTAGCGTAATACCTCTATACAAAAATCCCATACTTAAAAGAAAACTAATAACCACAAACCTACCTCTCAATAAAGCAAAACTTCCTCTATGCAGAATACAGTCTCAACCCTACTTAACCCAGGATCCAATAACAACTCTGTCCTTTCCCAGACAAATCCCCCACAGAAATTGCCACAATACTCAACTCATATTTTATAGACTCATTGCTAAACTTACAGGAAACTTCCCTAAAAGAATATCACAGCACACTCACCAAATATAAACTCCACACCAGACTTCACCTTCTCCCCCATCCCTACCTCAGCTATCTTGAAACTGCTCATTAAATTCAAACCATGTACTAATGTGCCTGATAACCTACCCCCAGCATACCTACAGATGTCAGCAAAGCCTATAGCTTACCCAGTTAGCATACTTATCAATAGATCTCTCCAAGAACAGCAAGTACCCACTATCTGGAAAAAAGTTTATATTCTCCCACTACATAAAGGCGGCAAAAACATAGATTTCACCAATTCTCTATCCAAAATTCTAGAAAAATGTGTCCACAATCAACTCCTAAAGCAACTCCTAGACAATAAAATCTTGTTACACACTCAACAATGTTTCATACCTGGACACATTACCACGACTGCCCTTATATCATTCTTGGACACTGTAAACTGTGCAAGAGACACAGAAAAAACTGTGTTCTGTTTATTTCTTGACCTATCAAAGGCTTTTGATACCCTCTCATATCCCCTACTACTCACTAAACTATCTAACCTAGGAATCTCACCCCTTACTTTAGACTGGTTCTCTAACTACCTTACAAATAGACAAGCAACAAAATGGGACCAGTACTTCTCACTTTATCTCCAGATTTCAACAGAAATTTCCCAAGGCTCTATACTTGGGCACCTCCTTTTCAGCATATTTGTTAATGACTTCCACTCTTCCCTATCCCAAGCCTCACTTATTCAATACGCAGATGATTCCACCATAAACTCCACCAATAAACTCCAAAAACGAACTCAAATTGCCTTCTCATCCAGAGAAACATGGATGAACAACAACCACCTAACCCTAAATGCTAACAAAACCAAACTCCTTCTACTCAACCCTAAAAGATCCACCCCCATAAACAGGTCAGAATTTACTATTCAGTCTCAGAACAGCACTGTCATCAAAGTAGTGCCCCACACTAAACTCCTTGGAGTTACTATCGATGAAAATCTCTCCTTTGATCATCATATCCTAAACAACATCAGAAAGACCCACCAAAAGTTAGGTCTGCTTTACAGACACATAATTTACCTCAACCTCTCAGCCAAAAAAAAAAACTAGCATCCTCCTTTCTTTTACCATCTCTACTATATGGTGCAACGTGGTCACAGGCATTCAATCTCTCTAAAAAACAAACTCTGATCTTGTTACAATAAAGTAGCAAAGTTTGCCAGCAATGCTACACATACCTCCCATCATTGTATATCCCTTCAAAAACTCAATTGTCTTGAACTACCTCACTTGCTAACTTACTTACATCTCATCATTGCACATAAAATCATAAATAAACCAGACGATTGCTCATCCCTATCCTCACTAAAGGCCCCTACAATCCTGCTGGCTACCTCAGATCAGAAAATAAATGTCTTCTAAAGGTAGAATTACTCAACCTTACAGCTGACCGAGCTCTTTACTCTGTTGGTATACCAAGGTGTGGAATTCCTTACCCACCACAATCAGAACCACGTCAAACCACACCATTTTCATGAAGTCTCTGCAAGAATACCTCTCCAAACTATGGCTCTGTACATGCTCGAATAATTCTCCTAGCATTACATAAAACTAGAAACCTCTTCTAACAACTTTAACACTTTGAAATATCTATCTTCACTTAATTCAACTCTTCTCCCTGTCAGTTTTATACATCCTCAGCTACAAGATGAAATTTAATGAAAAGAACAGCAACAGCTGGAAAGGCCGCAAAAATAACTCACTAAAAGAATCACAGGCCTAAAGCAGATGCCCTATGCTGATGGTCTAAAAAAACTCCAGCTATTCTCTGTGGCATATCGTCTACTCAGAGGTAATCTCTGCTTAACATACAAGGTGATGTCAAACCCTGAGCTGTTGGACATGCTCCACTTAAAGAAATCCCAATCCCTCAGAGCCACACGCTCCAGGGATCTAAACCTCGTCATCACAATGAACAAAACATGCTGGAGGGATAGGTTCCTGACCCAGAGACTCCTCATACTCTGGAATAGACTGCCCATGCATGTCAAGCAGAGCGCCTCCTTGGCCCCCTTCAAAAGGAACCTTGACGATTGGATGGGAGATAGGAAATTCACCCTGGGGATCATGTCAGTTGCCCTGCTAGATAGGGGTCCAGGGAAGTAAATATTGTGGGAAGAAGTATCCAGGGAATTGTTATGGCTAGGCTTGTATAGGCCCTAGGGCCGATAGCCTAGTACCAACCTATGGACCTAAGACGCTAAGAAAGCCTAATTCTAATTGTATATCAACATGTATGTATTGTAACTGGATGTAACTCATTGTTATTTTTGTATTTTGTATAATGTTGCTTAGTAGTAACTTTATCTCATCAATGTATATGTAATATGTGGAGTTTTTCTCCCCGAGCCTCCACTGAAAATGGGCACTCCTAGGCCTAGTGGACTATCCTGGAAAACAAATGCAAATAAATAATAAATAAATAATTGTGAGCAACTTTTAATTCAGTACTCCCTCAAAAAAGTGGATATTCAGTATTGCCTAGACTATAATGTATTACTCCACTTTTGACATCCTTAATTTTCATACCTATTCTATTCAACCACAGTGACAGCCAATTCAAATAATCAATAATAGTAAATGATCCTCCTTTTGGCACAGTTCCACTGACATAGAGGGATAAAGTCTTGACTATGACCCAGACAACCCAGGTTCAATGAGTGCCTTGGATGGCTGACAAAGTGGTAGGGAGGGATGGGTGTCCCCATTCTGGGGGGGGGGGGTATAGATGGATGTCTTCAGATGACAATTTCTGGTGGAAGCTAGGGATACTGGCAGAGGAGGAGTGATCAGCGTGTGGCAGTGGAGCTTGGCTGAGCTGCAGTGGAGGCAGGGCGATACTCCACAGATCCCACATCACATGCCCCCCTCCCCCCACTCACCAGAAAAATTTTAAGCTGCCCATCCAATTATCTACATTTACCTTGAAGGTGGTTAACATAAAGTGGAAGTTTGATCCAGAGGTGGAGGATATGCTGGGGTATGATTCTGTCATACCAAATGCAATTTATTTATCTGTTGGAGAAGGTCTATTTCCTTAAATTGGGCTTTTGAGAAACCTTTTGTTTTGTGAATGAATAGGAGGTCAAGGAGATTCATCTCTTTTGTGGCTCGAAACAATAGACACAGTTCAACACTGAAGAGATAATAATGGACCAAGTAGAGGGAGAGGCCTTCTCGTCTGTCTGGAATACTGAGGGCTGTGAGGCTATTAATCCTTTTAGTTAGGAATCACTGAGGTTTCTTAAGTGTAGCGATATGTTTAGACAAATGTGTGCCAAATGAGACATTCAATAATGAGCCTAATAAGAGGTGAGTACAGAAGAACTAATACTTCTTTGCAGATGCGTTTGAAATTAGTTGAGTTAGATAGGAGGATTTTGTAACTATTATGGAGGCATGATTGTCAACAGATACGGAATTGTCAGCAAGATTGCCTCAATCCCTTATGGTAGCATCTGATTGGAGGCTTGTTTCTTGTATACGGTATGATGTGGAAATGTTTTGTTTACTAAAAGAAACTATACTCCATTTTCTCATGCTTAGATTGAGACCATTGTCCTTGTGCCAAATGTTAACATAGTCTAACCCATGTTGGAGCCACTGTGAATTAGCAGAGGAATGAATAACAACTCCCAGTTTGCTGCCATCTACAAAGTGAGTTTTCTATAGGCCAGGACTCTTGGTTTGAAGGTCTGAGAAATAGATGCTGAATAGGAGCGGGTCCAGCATTAAGTCCTGTGGAACACCATTAGTAACTTTTATTTACTTTCAGAAGTGACGCCCATAACAATAATCACATGGGTGTTGTCCGACAACCAGATATGCACTGCATACCATATAAATTTATATTCAGATTTACAAATCTTTCAATAATGCCCGAATGAGGAATATTGTCAAAGGCATTGTCCAGGCCCAGGTTTGCTGTAAGTCATAGCCACTGCTTTGGTGACTTTTTCAAATAAATTAGTAGGCCCATCTTTGAGAAATCCAAATTGATAAGACTCCCAACTTAAAAGATTTTCTACTTCCAGATCAATGCACCTGGGATAATACATTCCACAACTTTACATATGAGGCTGTTGAGACTAATGACACTGTAGTTACCAGGGTCCTTGCATTGGTAGGATTCATAGGTAAGTACAAAGCTAGCTGCCCTTGCTGGCAATTTTACCCATAGTCAATTTCCCTCAGAGGGGAGAATCAATCCCTGTATTTTGTGTATGTGAGGTAAACATCTTAACCATTATGCCAGCCTGCATAACAGCTTTGCAATGGCTGTTTTCCAGGCTTTAGGAATATAACCAGCAGAGAGGTGCTAATTAAAGAGGTTAAGTAGAAATTCAGAAAGGCGATATTTGGTGCTGATGCTCAGATAACCTGGTATGTTATCAGGGTTCATGGATGAGATATTCTTAGTTTTTTTCATACAAAGGTGCAAAATAGTGAATCCATGCTCAAGCAGGCCAACATGCATATTTTGTAAGAAGATATATGTCATCTGTGGCAAACATACACTACTGCAAGGAGAAAGAAGAAACACAGTATGCATTAATGCATTTACCAAGAATTACACAGTTTATGAGTATCCATAGGTGCATGTGGCCCCAAGCCTGCAGCTTAGAAATGATGCAGTAGAAGCAACACCATGATGATGATAATGAAGAAGAACCTGTAAAAGAAGCAGCTGTTAGCCAGTCCCATGGCATAAAGAGATAAAGCCCTGACTAAAATATAGGTGACCTGGATTTAATTAGGGGCTTGAGAATCTGAGGCACAGGCAGGTGAGGACAGGTACACCCACTCAAAAAATGTGGTCAGATTTTCCTGGTGGAGACTGGCGTAACAACTGTGAAGCATTTTCTGACAACATCAACTCCTTGTGGAAGTGTGTAAAAGACCAGTGAAGTCTACCCACGGCACAATCCACGTACAGGGTGTTACTGTGGCACTTGAACAGGGAGACAAATAGGAACAGCACTCCTGTCTGCAGTATGATGCAGAACCAGGATGCCCTGATTTCTTTGCCAGCCCCAACCCTTATTGGAGTAAATCCAGGGGATACCAGGAGGGGTAGGCAATCCAGGTAGTCAAGGATGTATCAAGCACTGGTGTCCACTGATAGCCAGATATAGGAGACATAAAGAAAAAAAGGAAGCAACTGTTATCTGAACCAAGTAATCTCTATCCCAATTTTGGAATGCAGAAATGAGCACATAAGAGAAAACGCAGCTGTAGTAGGCCAGATATTTAATGCATCTTAACAAGCAAGCCTGTATTTTTCATGAGTTTATCAAAGTTGAGATGAGAGACAGATGTACTCAGGAGGTACAGAACACTGGGGATGTGGAACCATGATGGAGGCATGAGATGGTTGTGATGTCCTGGCATGTGAAAGGCAAGGCTGAAGTCCAGCATGTCCCAGTGCAACACCAACAAATTAACTGCCTTTGAAGTACACACAAAATAAAACATAGACTGCCATATACAGCATCCTTCAGGCAATATGTGAATGTATAACTGATTCCAGCAAGCAAATAGGTATTAGCGCCCACCCCTCCTTTGAAGTGTAGGGCAGCAAAAGTCCACTGTTGTAGTTTTCAAAAACGAACAGCACAAGAATGCTCCATGGTACATACAAGCTATGAGTCAAAGGATGATAAGATGTACATGCAGCAAGACAACAGGAATCTGTCTGTCAGGGGTAAAACTGTTGCTAGTCATAGCAATTCATTGCAATACCTTGATATTAGTACAGTAGTAGAATTCGATGCAGGAGAACATAAACTGTCCAGCACAGGAAATTGTTAGACAGGAAGTACACTAAAGTGGCTTAGAATGTCACCAAAATGTAGAATCAAACAGTGCAGAACATTGATAAGTGAGAAAAATGTATCATAGGAGTACAGGTGTATTCGCACCACAAGGAAATACCTGTGTCATGGTCCCACATTCCTGTATAGGTCAGTTGTGTAGGACTTTCCGTTGTCTGCACGGAATGGAATCAGAACCATACTGCCCCTTTTCAAGTGTGACCTGGGAGCATTATCTGTTTAAGTGCCTTGTTCAAAGTCACACAACTGTTAAACGGGGACTAAGAGGCAGTTACTTATGTACAGTTCCACACAGTGTCACTGTGCTACTGTGCCACATGGCACCACTTGACAACAAGAGTATCAGATATCAGATGACATCACAGTGGCTTGTAATATGAATGTCCAGGATAATAACTTGATAAAATAGATACATACACACACACTCAAAAATTGAGGCCCAAACAGAGTAACACTCAGTGGCAACATGTGATGAACTGAAGAGCAAGCACATATAAATTACTACCTAAAGGTGCTATATATGCACTTATATATGCAGGTTTATAAGAGTGCAAAGAGCAGGATGCCCATCGTGGCTCTCTGAGCTGAGACTAAAAATGGACTACTGATATCAGTGCTTCCACCCTGTTCAATGAATGTATAAATAAATAAATAAATAAGTAAGTGAATATCAAACAGTACATGTTATGTCTGGAGGTCCACAGCACAGCAGGCCATATCCAGCACTGTACATGTGTCAAGGAATGGTATATTTCTGATTACATATGTGTCAACAAAACCTATAGATCTGTATTCATAGAGAGGTATATACACAGAATGACACAGTAAATGGCACCAGGAAGTAGCTGTCCAGGAGAAAAAAGTAGTCCAGCAACATGGGATTGATATGTATGCGGTAGACAGGAGATTAAGTATAGAAGGCATACATCGTTAATTTTTATTGTACAACAGTATGCATGTGTCAGCATAGCAAATAATGGAAAATAATTGCATTCAAAAACAAAGACATAACATATAAAGGAGCAAATGCTGTACAATGCAATACATTGCAATTTGAAGCTGATAGAATGCACAGCAAAACTCTAATCTAAAACAGCATATTATCCTGAAAGGAAGGAAGGCTAAACATTTTATTTTTATTATGTTTATTTATTTGATCACGAGGCAGGTGGGCTTGCATGAAGGCCTTTTACAGCTGCAGTCTGAGCTATGAGGCAGTGACATAACTACTTCATATAAATGATGCTGTATCCCAAAAGCTGATAAATATGTCGAAGCAGATGTCACACAATTCATAAAATGACAGGAGAAGAAACTGTTAATAAAATATGCATAGTAAATAGCTGAAAAACAGTTGATAAAATATGCATGATAGGTAATGACAGTTGGCAAATGAACAACGTTTTGTCAAATGAACGCATACCATGTTCTTTTTGAAATAATTAAAACTATAAGGAACATAATACCAATCAGATGCCGTTATTATGAATATTAAGAAGGGAGAAAAGGAACCTATTATTCACTTGCATAGTGATGAAACAGGTCAAGCTACAAGAGAGTGTGAACATAAAGTAGGTCAAGCAGACAAGCGCTTCCATCTGTAGTAATCACTCTGGTTAGTAGCTGTAAGGTGGTTAACCAGTTTGGCTCTAAATCTGACAAAAACAAGCTCATTTTCTGTATCTATCAAAGCAAGTTTCAGACGGCCAGAGCTATTTTTGGAAATGTTTTTGTTACTTTAGTTTAACCCCAAAGTCCTCTAGTCTTGAGACCTAAGCAAGTAAGTGTTTGAAATTGAAGCTTGTTAGCTACACTTCAACAGCATTTGTGATGCGTAAGTTTATTATGGGGGAGATAACAACAATGTCATTCTGGCTTTAACACAAAACTAGTTTACCTTCTTTAAAGAGAGACAGGCGTTCTCTCTGGCCAGAAAAATAGATGAATTGGCAAAGTCTGTTCACTGTAGTTTGAAGGTACTCATGTTTGGGGGGGGGGGGGTAGGCCTACAATAGGGAAAGTTTAATCTAACTGCTGTAGCTCTCCTATCCTTACAAGTTACGAACTTTGATAATTTCTTACAAAGTATCAGCCACACAGGAATATTTTTCTGTACTTAATTTGGTGTGACCTTTGGACATGAGGGATCAGTCACATCCCAAGACATCTGTACCACTGGGTTTGCAAGATGAAGTAGTTAAAAGCTTATCTAGTTGGATAGCTGGAACATTCCGTAGACTAAGGGTAGTTTTAAAGTAGTTTTAGTCATATTGTTTTAGGCTTCTTTATCCCTCATCAAGTACAACTTGACAAGGTTTCATTTGATTGGGTAAGCTCCCCAGCTGCTGATTTCCACAGGAATTCACTGTTGAGGTTTCTAATTACACACTAACAGTGATTTATTTTTTATGATGAGGATGACTTTTCTCTGCAGTCATGTCACTGTGGAGTTGTAGAGTTTGTATATATAAGCTCAGTGATATGGAGGGTTGCCCCTCAACATGGAGGTGCAGATGTCTTGCTACTTACAAAAATGTGTACTTTTTTGTTGGGTTGAGTTCCTGTCAAGTTGTCCTCATTCAGCTGGAACTGGAGGTGGCATGGAGAAGTGTCATTTTATTGCTGTTCATGTGTTTCATTGCAAGCAGTGATAGAGGCTGGCAAAGTCCGTCATGAGATGGGTTGCCAACTGGCTTACAGACAGAACTCACACGGTAAGAATAGCGGGCTCCAGGTCCGACTCTAAACCAGTCACAAGTGGTGTCCCACAAGGCTCGGTCCTGGGACCCCTACTGTTCAGCATATACTTCTCAGAAGTACAAGCAAACACAGGAGGACTATGGCTAACCAAGTTCGCCGATGACTGCAAACTGGGAGCCATAATTGACTCTCTGGCTGACACGGACATCCTCCAAAAGGGCCTTACTGAGATGGACACCTGGTGTCAAAGTCATGGCCTCAAGCTAAATGCCAAAAAATGCATAGTCATCCTGTTTGGGAAAAACAAAACACCCACAAAGTACCACATAGGTGGCAGGCCCCTTAATACAGAAGAGGTAATAAGAGATCTGGGGACCCAGGTAGATAGTAATCTCTCCTTTGACAATCATATTGCCAAAGTAGTTAGGAAATCCTTCTGTGTGGCCCATCTAATTACTAAAGGGTTCACATCTAGAAATAAAGAGGTTATAGTGCCCCTCTACTCATCAGTCTTTAGACCCATCATAGAGTACAATGCCCCATTTGGGATGTACCTCACAAGACACTTCCAACAGCTGGAAAGACCACAAACGTACCTCACCAAGAGGATTACTGGCCTCAAACATATGTCCTATGCAGCCCGACTGAAAAAAACTCTGGCTGTACTCAGTGCCATATCGCTTACTCAGAGGTGATCTTTGCCTGACATACAAAGCTATGTCCAACTCAAAATTGATGGACATGCTCCACCTAAAGAAATTCAAGTCACTGCGAGCCACACACTGTAGTGAGCTAAACCTCGCCACAACAATAAATAGAACATGCTGAAGGGATAGATTCCTGTCACAGAGACTCCCCATGCTTTGGAACAAAATTCCAAACTACATTAGGCAGAGCTCCTCACTAAGACTCTTCAAGAGAAACCTTGACGAGTGGATGGGTAACAGAAAATATACCCCTGGGATCACTTCATTGGCTCTGCTTGACAGAGGATCAGTTAATTAATCAATGGGGTGGAGACAGCTGACATACTCTGGCTAGGCTTATAAATGCCCTCGGGCAGATAGCCAAGTACCTACCTATGAACCTATGAAGTGTAGTATCAGGATAGAATGATTCACTGATTTCATATAAAGTGAGACCCAGCCTTTAAATGGGCCGTTTTCCATTTGAGGAAGAGCCCATCAGTGACACTGTAAACGCCAGCCTTTGTATCATATCCCATTCTAAAACAATGCAGTGTTTGACATCAGCCCAGTTTTGTTTATGCGTTAGAAGATTTGGTTTTATAGAATCATTTCTTTGTCCTTGCAGTGGGTGAAAGACTGACTATAGGATAATAACACTCAAGTGAAGAGGGTTAGGCAGTTTAGAAAGAAAGCATAAATCATAATATGTCTGAAGGTTGGTGGAAATGTCCCGAAGACAAAAATGAAATTCTCTATGTAAGTAAAGAATCTGAGTATTACTGCCAAAGGTGTCTTGAGGAAGGTTAGGTGGAGAATGAAACGTTTAAGACAAGAGAGCTTTTGTAATTTTAAATGCATTTTCATGATGATTCAGAAACTTCCATGACTGGGAGGCAGGATGGGTTACTGATGCGTAACTCTGAGAGATAATATATGGTCTTTCATTTAATTTACCATATTAGCATCAGGAACATTATCACATTGCTTTTGGTTTAGTAATGTAACCATTTAGATCCCTCAGTGTTTCAAAACAAGCTTGTAGAGGCCTTGAATTGATGTTGACTTGTTTCTAATATGCAAGACTGGCCATATTCATAATTCTACATTTTGCTTTAGAGTACTGTTGTAAAATTGTTAGTCATAGTCATGGCTTTTCCAGTTGAGGTAGGTAAGATCCCTTTCTTTATGCTTAGCTTTTAGGGGAGATGATAACCATGGGTACTTGTTCATTTCGGTCTTCTAACACGGCAGGAAAACAAGTGGTCTTGAAATGATACAAACGGCTAACATACCGTTCATAAGATGCATTCGGATGTGTTTCACTGTACAGAGATTTCCATTCAGTTATATTAAGTTCCTTAAGCAGCATTGGTTTTGGGTACTCAGAAAAGTATTTACCACTAATCAGAATTAATTTATACTTTTTAATAGAAAAATATAACAGGACAGTGACTGCTGAGGGAATTTAGTAAGATAAATCAGTCACTGCATCTATGTCTAGTGCTTGTTATTACCACATCATGGGGTGTACTGGCACCTGAAAACAGATGATTAGCATACCTCTTAACACAATCTGGACAAAGCCTAAAAAATGGGTGGGCAAAGGCCCAAAAATAGGAATACATTTTAAATATTGCTCTTATAAATGTAAAAAGTTGCTTGAATAACAGTTTCTATGGTAGCATGCATTTTCTGAAGGATATGAAGTCTGAAACTCAAATTAATATAATTATTTAGTGACTTTAATCCTCAGTAATTTGCCAGAAAACCACAAATTGTATCAGTAAAAGACCAAAAAATATAAGGCAAAAATCTGGACAGTGGAGAGGTATGATTAGGCCTGGCAATCTCTTCTGTGACCTGAAGACAATTAAATTCCAGCAAGTCCCACTGTACCCCTAGTGTCAAGCATGCATGCTTACAGTGTTGAAAGTGATTGCTGTTGTATGCAGCATAACATCCTTTTGACACTTGCAGAAAAAAAAGAGATAATGTAAAAATACATTTTTAAATGGTGACAATACTCTTTTCGCCCGTGCTATCGAAGCCGCACAATCATGGAATTCAGCAACAATCACTGTGCACCCCTAACTGTCAAAGTGACTGAAATATTTGCATTTTAAGTTGGCAGTGCACACCGGATCTGCAGGAATTGGAGGAAACAGTGTTCATAGTTCTCATATCGTAGGTATTATATAAGCAAAAGAGTTAAGGTTAAAGTCCGCAGATATCATTAAATTATTTTTGCATGATACCTATAATCCTGTGAACCTAGGGATGATTTAGTAAAGTAACACCACAAGTAGGCTCACAGAAAAAGAGTAGATTTATACCAAACTAATATGTAGTTTGTTATATCCTCCTAAGGTAATTGGAGCTTCACCACCTATTGATGAATTATTTTACTAGCTTGACATCATGTCACTCTTTTATTTCACTAAGAAGAATACGCCCTCTCTTAAAACAGGGGTATTGTTTATATAAAGGTGGGGTTTGACTGTAATTTAGTTTTTGGGATAAGGAAAGATCATCTTTAAGCCAAGATTCAGTAACTAATGAAATATCAGGATCATCTTGCAGCTGCCATGTTTCCAGCAGTGCCCATTTATTGCTCAGATTAGTAATACTTAGCAACGCCATTTAATAATGAATGCAGTGAAAGGGGTGGTACAGTAAAACATGAACTAGGGTTTATATTAGCATCACCAGCCTGAAATGTTTACCCAGAGAAAACAAACTTAGAAGACGTGTTGACTCCCTGGAAACAGTGATAAGAGGTTAAGACATAACACCCAATGCCCTGGTACTGTATGACATATCATAGCCACTTAACCACTGTGCTGACATATGATTTTATACCGAATGCCCAGATTGAAAAACAAATATATGTGTTAAAAAGACAGAATAGATCTTCCTAAGTGACAAAAACAATTCAAGTTAAAAATGTAAGGTCTATAATATGCATTAATTGCAGGAGATAATATTGTCCAAAGAGGATGGCAGAGTAGAGCGTTTTCTAATGTTGCTACCTCGTAATCTTTGGTTTTCCTGCACGGTTCTCAGCTGGGTTGCTGTCAGTGTAACTATGTCCATCCTGTGTTTGAATGAGTTTTCTCCAGGTGCTTCATTTTTTTCTACATCACAAAGAGATGTTGTAGGTGAGCTGGCTATCTTTCACCTTCTCCATAGGTGTGTGTGTGAGTGTGTGTGTGTGTGTGTGTATGTGTGTCTGTTTGTGTGTGTGTGTGTGAATGTCTGTGTGCAGTCTGTAAGTTGAGTAAGTTTCCTGTGATTGGTTGACATCCGATCCAAGATTACTTTCTCTTCTTTACTCCTGCTGAGTCCCAGACAATGGCAGGTTAAGTATACTTTCAGCCCTGGGTGGTTTTAAAACTTTGAGCCCTCAGACATGCTGTTTTCTTTTCTTTTTGACCACACCATAAATACAAATTTTTTTTGGATTCACCTTCCTGATTATTTTAAATGTATACTTGTTTAACAGATTGTTTTAAATTATATTTTCTTTAATAAATAAAAAAATGTGTTTGTTTTAAATTTGAATAGATTTGAACATTTTTCTAACAAGAAGTAAAAGCAAAATTTACCAATCAGCAAAAACAAAATTGATAATTTTAGAATATTTTAACCATAAAAGACCACTTGGATTGCTGTTATTATAACCCATCAATATTTATACCAATGAAAATACAGCCACTTGACTGTATATATCTCATATTTCTGAGTGTGATAAAAACTACCACAGTAAAATATTGCAACTTAATTTGCACAGATGCGGACCAGTTCTGCAAAGCCAGACTAAAGACTGTTTAATATGATCATGACAGCAAGGTCAGTTACTCTCATACACAGTCTCCCTTTATCTAGCATCTACAGCCCCATTGTTGGCTGTGCACCTCAGATGTCTGACTGTGGTTTAATGTAAATAACAATAATTATGAACACAGTAATGCACTTAAGGTTTGTTTCACATAATCATATAGTGGCTACAGCACCATAAAATGATGGAATGAATAAGGCAACTGGGTTGTGTGGTCATTCAAGCCTTGCCAGTACCCACCCTTAGATCACATTCCTTTTTCAGGGAGCAATAGGGCACACATACATGGGGTTAATTTATGAACACCTATCTGATCATCTGATTACTTCTTAAAGGAAGATAGTGTGTCACATTGCTTGATATGGAGAAGTTTGTTTCAGAGAAGGGGTAGTCATTGTGTAACAAATCTGTCTCACCACCATGATTTGTTTATTTGCTTAAGCAGGCTCAGATCTCTGGTTCTAGTGAAGTATTCCAACTTATTTCACATAGATTTATACTAATCATGCAAAGCCAAACTGTTTAACTTGAGAAAATGACAAGAGAGCAGGCTATTTCCATCCACAGGCAGCCCACCATCTTAACCCAGCAATTATAGCCACTTTGCCATGTATATCTCATCTAACTGTGATGATAAATGACAACCTTTAACCTTTTAGTGCAAAAAAAACAGGGATGCAACCAAAATGTAGTGAGGCACAAAAGCATAAAATCAGGGACAGACTTTTCATATTGCTCTTAATACTTAGAAGGTTGCTAGAATAACATTTTTTTAAATAAGCACGCATTCCCTGAAGTATATGAAGTCTGAAACTCAATGTCTGTTATTGGTTAGTGATTGCAGTTCTAAAAGACTTGCTGGAAAACTACAAATTTAATGAACAAGAGACAGAAACTATGAAGCGAAATCAGAAACTATTCAAAACTATGATTTTTTACTTTTATTTCACACAAACAGCTGCCAGAGTAATGTATTTCAATTTCTTCCACACAATTAACACTAGTCTTGTAAATCCAGGCACTTTAATCTGACCAAACAACATGAGGTAAGTTACCTTCATCCAAAGACAGCCTTACCCTACACTTTGCTTAATGTGTGCACCTCAAATATCTGAGTGTAATAAAAAAATTGGCCTCATAACGTATTTTAATTTTCTGTTTCACAAAAACAGTAGCCACAGTAAAGTATTCCTTCCAAATTACTTCATGCATATCACATTAGTACTGAAAAGCCAGCGCAAAATAATTGAATATATGAGAGCAGTCATTTTCTTCCACATACAGTTCCTGTACACATGCTAGCAATTATAGCTAGTTTGATGTCTTTGTACTTTTCTCAGATGTCCAGCTGTATTAAAAAAAAACAAAATAAAATAAGATTAAGCCATAATGTATTTCAATTCCATTTCTTGCAAATATATAGTTGCTGGCCAGAAACAGCAAACTAGTCTTATAGAGTCACTGTGGGCTGTTTATTGGCTTATTTATTTCTAAAGGTAAAGAAACATTTCTTTACCTTAAAAAATAAAGTGCCCCTTCTGAACAATATGTGGCTGTGTGCTCCACGAACTCAATGAGGAATTAAACCCGCAGTTAGGACAGCTGTTTAATCTTAGCCTCACCTCAGGATACGTACCCAAGGAGTGGCGCACAGCGACTGTGGTCCCACTTCACAAGGGCGGTGCCTCCACCGACCCTGGAAATTACCGTCCCATTAGCTTGACAAGCCTTATCTGCAAAGCCATGGAGAGGATCATAATGGAACTCATAAATAAAGACATAGGGAACTTGCAGACTTTGGATCCAACCCAGTTTGGCTTTGTCAAAGGCAGATCATGCCTTTTAAACTTGGTTGACTTTTTCGAGACAGTCACCAAGGCCATTGATGAGGGAAAGGCAGTCCATACAGCCTACCTTGACCTGGCAAAGGCCTTCGACACAATACCCCACTCAGGTATCATCGAACAACTCATCAGCTTGAATGTAAACCCATACATCACAAGATGGGTTGCAAACTGGCTAAGTGACAGAACCCACAGGGTCAGAGTTGCTGGAGCCATGTTAGACTCAAAGCCTGTCACAAGTGGTGTCCCACAGGGATCAGTCCTGGGTCCGCTCTTGTTCGGCATCTACTTTTCTGAAGTACAAGCAAACACAGGAGGGTTATGGCTGACAAAGTTTGCAGATGACTGCAAACTGGGCGCCATAGTCGAAAACACATCTGACACAGATATCCTTCAGAAGGGCCTCACAGAAACGGATAACTGGTGCCAGAGCCATGGCCTAAAGTTAAATGCCAAAAATGTATAGTCATACCCTTCGGGAAAAACAAGGTTACCCCTAGCTACCATATAGATGGCAATCCACTGAGCACAGAAGAAGTCGTCAGGGATCTGGGGACCCAGGTTGACAGTAGCCTTTCGTTTGACACTCATGTTGCTAAAGTAGTTAGGAAAACCTTCTACATTGCCCACCTGATCATGAAGGGATTCACATCTAGATCAAGGGAGGTCATCGTCCCCCTGTACTCATCACTCATTAGACCTATGATTGAGTACAATGCCCCATTCGGAATGTATCTGACCCGACACCTGCAGCAGCTGGAAAGGCCCCAAAGTTCCTCACCAAAAGGATAAAGGGTCTCAAAAATATGTCTTATGCTGCCCGACTGAAAGAACTCCAGCTCTATTCAGTCTCATACTGCTTGCTCAGAGGTGACCTGTGCCTGACATATAAGGCCATGTCAAACCCTGATTTGATGAATATGCTTCACCTCAAAAAATCTAGATCCCTCAGAACCACAAGGGCGGAGACTTAAACCTTGACACGGTTATTAATAGAACGTGCTGGAGGGACAGATTCATCACCCAGAGACTCCCTATGCTGTGGAACAAAATCCCGGTACATGTGAGGCAGAGCACCTCACTGGCCTTGTTCAAGAGGAATCTTGACCAATGGATGGGGGATCGCAGATATACCCCAGGGATTACTTCAGTGTCACTGCTTGACAGAGGCGCAGCAAAATAATAGGCATAGTTTTATTCAAACTAAAGGGGTGGCGAAAGCCAAATAACTATGGGCTAGGCTTATAAATGCCCTTGGGCAGATAGCCTAGTACGAACCTATGAACCTATATCATTGGCCCCATGCTGCAGGTGTACACATGATAGGCATCATGTATACACAAGTAAATAATCAGTGTCATGTAAAACTTTTTTTATGTTAAAACTAAAATAAATGTTTTTTTTTTGTTAACAATTATGTTCAGAACATAAGCTAACTAAAAGAGGTTAATAGTGCTGAAAATAACACATTTTAAAATAAAATTATTTCATTGCATATATGAGTGGTAGGCCATGGGCTTCCCTGTTATACTATAGGTGCAGCTCCTTCATGGCCCTGAAATGGATAATGCAAGTATTCAATGAATGAATAATGTCCAAAAGGTAATGTCCTAGTACTCTTGTCCATCCTGGAAAAGGAAAGAGTACTGCTCCCTTGCCCAAAAACCGATAGCTCTGATTCAGAGTAAGGAGACATTCAATTATCATATCCCCTGCTGAATTAGGAATGTTAAAATACACTACAGGTATTCCTTAAAAGGAATGTGTACCTGCTCCAAGAAAAACAAAGTTGATATAAGAAGTACAGCAGTGCCATGACCATCAGAGTAATGGATTCTAGAACTGATGAAGGAAATAGGAAATAAAACTGTTTTCAATACATTTTAAAATATTTGTTAACTGGGTAAGTCTACTGGGTGGAAGTGTCCCTTTTCTGAGACAACCCAGGTGCACTCTTTGGTTAAATGTCTTGCTCAGAGTCATGCAGCAGACAAATGGAGGGGGAAGGAATCAAGCCCTGTACCCGTGATTACAGGAAACAGCTCATTAACAGTTTGGAGCCTTAATCCTTTGGGCTAACTGCCAGTTCAAGCTCAGTCCATACAACAGACAACAGAGTAGCAATTTACAGAACAGTGGGAAGGTGGTAGCACAGAAGGTATGACAGGTGCAGTGCAAAGGATAATGGCTCTATGTAGCAGTCAAGGGGTACAACTAATGAGCATGAATGGAGTGGCATATTCACAGGCAAATATGCATCAGATGGCACCCCGGTGGCAGTATGGCATAAGCAAACCATAGTTCAGCAACATGTGGTTGATATGTTGGCAGCTTCCAGGAGAATGAGAGAGGAGGAAACTAGCCTGGTATGAGGGATACACGCTGTAAAACTGACGACCACAGAACGTCATTCCAGACCACATGACACACTGATGAGCAGTGACTCAAACAGTGCTGACAGGATGAGTGCACTGTGAAAAGACATAAGATGCAGGTTTGCACATGGTGTGCTGAACAAAAGACACAAATCTCATGCACTAGTAAACACACCTATACCGCTGCTCATGGGAATATTAGTATACCGTTGTGGAAAAAACTTATAGAATATTATCAGCAACTTTTACTTTTAAGTCACGACCCTAAAAACACTCTGTAGTGATCTAATCATCTCCCTACTCCAGAGCCAGTCCACACTGGCAATGCTATAATTGCCATCTATGTAGTTCAGCAATGCAACAGTGAGTGTAAAGGCTCACTCATGGTTATAAGCATCTTGGAGAGGAAAGTTAGTGCTATATTAGTTATAGTGGCTCCCTTTATATCAGCCACAATTCAACCACATACTGCTTGTGGTTCAGTGTGCAGTGACACCCATAGCCCTAGGCTCATGAACCCTAAAGCAATTAGCAACTAACTAGTAGTTCATCTGGCATTGCACAGTGGCTAAGCTAACCAGTTCAACAAACAGCATGGCTGGAACTAGAACTTTTTAAATTGTACACTACCTTCCAGGCTCTTTCCCCCTCACCTCTGGGAGTGACCAGAGGTATCTGATTTATACACCACTTGATCGTGCTACTTCCCACCTGCATAACTACACTTTTATATATGGTATAGTAGATGCAATGTAGAACTAGAATAAAAGGGCATATAATACAATTATTATACATGAAACGTTTAATTGAATAGCTAGTGATATTACAAGTGGTCATTACTGCGGACACAGTTATGTTATACAGTGGATATAAAAAGTGTACACACCCCTGTTAAAATGCCAAGATTTTGTGATATAAAAAATGAGGCCACAATAAATAATTTCAAAACTTTTCCCAGCTTTAATGTGACCTATAACCTGTACAATTCAACTGAAAAACAAACAAATCTGTTAGGGGAAAAATATAAAAATTAAAAAAACATAAAATAAGCTGGTTGCATAAGTGTGCACACCCTTAAACTAATACAGTGTCGAAGCACGTTTTGATTTAATTACAATATTCAGTCTTTATATTTTTCCCCTAACAAATGTATTTGTTTCTCAATTGAATTGTACAGGTTATAGGTCACATTAAAGGTGGGAAAAGTTTTGAAATGATTGATTGTGGTCTCATTTTTTTTGTATCATAAACAACCTGGCATTTTAACAGGGGTGTGCAAACTTATGATATCCACTGCAGGTTTATAGGTTCTTAGGTGAACACTAGGCTATCATCCTTCATTTTAAGCCTAGCTATGCTTTCTGTTTGCCACCCAGCTGTGTTATCCCAAAGGTGTTTAACTATTTTTTTGCTAGTTCACTGGTATAATTTTAATTTCATTTATATTTTTAAAGATGATGTGATGTCTGGGGTTTGTCAGAATGATATGCAAATTACACAGAAACTCTAAACATACATGTGGTCTGACTTCCATGAGGTGTTAAATTTGAATGAATACTTTAGAAGAAAGTATACCACTTGACATGTAGCTTCCTGTAGCTATCTCAATAGAATGCAAAACTATATACCCTATAGCTTACATCCCACACATATATTTACACACACCTCTCTCTGTATATATCTATCTACACACACACACCTCTCTCTCTATATATAATCTATCTATACACACACACCCACACACACACACACACACACACACACACACACACACACACACACACACACACACACACACACACACACACACACACATATCTCTCTCTCTCTCTCGCTCTCCCTCTCTCTCTCTCTCTCTATATATATATATATATATATATATATATATATATATAGGTTCATAGATTAGTACTAAGCTAACTTCCCTTGTGAGCCATTTTAAGCCTAGCCAATTAAGCCTTGTGAGACTCAAACCCTGCACCTTGTGTTTGTAAGGCAAACACCTTAACCATTAGGCCACCCTCCCAACCCCTCTCAATTGAATTGTATAATCTATCTATATAGCTGTCTGTCCACATACACACACACAGACACACACACACACACACACACACACACACACACACACACACACACACACACACACACACACACACACACACACACCTCTCTCTCTATATATAATCTATCTATATATCTGTTTGTTTACACACACACACACACACACACACACACACACACACACACACACACACACACACATGCACACATTTACACACACATATTGCATCTATATGGGCTCAGTGCAGCTGGCTGGCACTCATTTGTGCAACACAACTGAACTACAGTATGAACTGATCATCAGAACATATACTCAATTGCCTGTTTGTGTGACTTCCGGATGATTGGCAAAGGTAATTGCTGGAGTTTGGAGTCTGTGTGTGAATCTGTGTATTTTAAGGTTCAGTTAAGGGTTACATAAGAGGATAGATTTTGCTTTTGTGTGTGTGTTTAGGGTTAGGGTAGGGGACAGAGTTGTGTGAACATGTGTGTGCGTGGGCGTGTGTACGTGTGTGTGTGTTGGTGAATGTCAGAACTATCTTGTGCAGTGCTAGTGTTATGGGAAGTCTTTTTTAAGTTAAGATGCATGTTAGGGTTAGAGGCAGGGGCAGGGTTAGTGATGAACTTTATTGTCAGTGATTATGCTAATGCAATATATTTCACAGTGCTTTTTCTTTGATAAAAAATTATGCTTTATTTATAATAGACAAAGCTGTCTCTGTGAACATAGTGAAGACACTAACACAATGTAACTTATTATGCTATTTCCTTGATAAGAAGTTGAATTTTTTTGCCTATGGGAGAGAGGTGGCAGGAGGTCCCATGATTCCTGTTTGTCTTCAGCTCTGCAAAAAGGTCAGATTGGCTTTGACAAATCATGGAGAGTTGGGCTAGGTTTATTAAAGACATTTTTTTTTTTCATTGTAGTTGAAGTATCAGTTTTACTACCATCATAGAAATCTAATTGGCTAAGATGATTAGAGGTCTCAGGAGCTGCAATATAAATATATATATATATATATATATATATATATATATATATATATATATATATATATATATATATATGTATATATATGAGTCTACTTTAGATAGTCGAAATACCATTTACCTGGCTTTGTAAATGCTGAGCCGAAAGCACTGAAAGTTCACTTACATCACCAATGAAAAACTCCAGGTAAGTAACCACTTGGCTGCCATGGTAAACTTTGCCCCTTCCCCACTGTAGTGCAATCTCAGAGTTGGTATATTTAGTTAGGGGGGGTAGGGTGGGAGGCACAGCCCCCACATAGGGTGGTGTGGGGGGAGAAGTCTCCCACATGGGTGGGTTTCAGTTTTCGTATTTTGTTGTGCTGCGGCCAAATGGTTACTTACTTGTATTTTTTTGTTGGTGATGTCAGTGTTCGTTTAAATGGATTTTTGGTGCTTTTGTCTTAGTGATTTAAAAGGAGAGTAAGTGGTATTTCAATTATCTAAAGTAGATCCATATATATATATATATATATATATATATATATATATATATTTTTTTTTTTTTCCAAGAAAAATTGAGGTATGGCATGTTGTAAAATACCGGTATAACCATTCATGCTAGAATTTCATATTTTATGCTGTTTTATATTCATATGTATATATTCAGCTGTATTGAGATAGAGGAACATAATTACACTAAACTGAAGCTTTAAACAGAAGAAGGGACAGACCAAGAAAGAATGAATATGGCAACCAACAAGCAAGAGAATGTCTTTCTTTATTTCAAGGGATATCACTACAAAGAAGGATCTGCTTGATGTACTGGAAGAATTTAACATGCATGATACTTTGTATGTAATTTGCTTTACTGTTTTTTAATTGCTGTTTTTTATAACGAGAAATGTAATCATATTTCTCACAATGCTTTCGGCACAACCTGAGACAAATTGTTGTATAAGTATAGAACACAACATGGACAGTTGTACAGGTTACTTAAATTGAAAAGATTAATAGAGAGTAAATTATTCATAAAGGATGTATGAGTTTAATAACTTGGGATATTAGGGAGTTGTTAATCCAGCTAAAAGAAAAGTATTTTTGTTTTATTTCCAGAGTTAACATCCTGGATTGTGGCATTCCAAGAAACTCATTTGGATTAGAAAAAGCATAATGCATTTATAAGGGATTATTCATTATGGGGGATACCGTCTGCATTTCATGGTGCAAGGATGAAGGGGAGAAGTCAAACTATTGATTGCTACAAAGTGCGTTTTGACTCTGATGGATATAATAATGGATATTTGATGATTATGTTAGGGCAGAGGGGGTTATTGGTGCAAATCCTACTACAATCTTTGTACTTATCTTCCTTTAGGTTGTTGTTCTTTCGGCTTTTTCTGGTTAGGGGTCGCCACAGAGGAACTCCGGTCCGCTAATGATTGACAGTAGAGTTTTTACGGGTGCCGAGGTGGCAGTTCGACACCCAACCTTCAACAAAGGCACGCATCTTCCTTTAGGTATGATACTAAAAGATTTTCAGGAAATGACACCCTGACACCATGTGCAAAAATGGAATAAAAGGGGTTGTGGATGGATGGATGGATGAGGGAAATGGTGACTTTTTAAGAAGGAATAGCTCTTTATTTAGGAAAATGGAATGTGTTAGAAAGTATGGCAAAAGAATAGAGGATGCCTGAGTATTTGATATGCTACAGTTACAGAACTATGTAAGGACTTCTGTCTATGTGATGGGGCCAGCTGTGGTTATGACTATCAAATATAACTCAATGCAATGCACATTTTATGCAGTTAGATATCTGCCAAGGTTTAGACCCAGGATGAGAGTGATGAGGTAAATGTGACAAAGAGATGTTTGCAATTGCCCCAACCTGCTAGTGATGTAGCACTAGCAGTGTTAGGGGGTAAATTTGACAAAGAGATGTTTGCAATTGCCCCAATCTGCTAGTGGTGAAGCACTAGCAGTGTTCACTCCTATAACACAGGAAGAATTAGAAAATATTCTGCTGGGGTATGCAAGGGGGTAAAACACGAGGCTGTGATAGTATTTTAATAAAGCTTTGGACACTATATAAATAAAAATGAAAGGCACATTTATCAATGAGTTAGAATAAGGTTTTAGGAACAAGAAAATTTCTTTGTCATGAAAAGTGGCAGCAGTGACCGTCATTTCAAACAAGGGAAATGATCCAAATCTGACTTTGTCATATAAACCAATATCTGTACTGAGCCATGATTACAAATTATTCATGCCAGCACTGGCAATGAGTTGGAGTAAATATTTTTCCTGATTGATTGTAAATGATTAAAGTGGATTTCTTGGGGGAACACAAACATTTGACACTATAATGAAAACTAGGCTTGTCATGAAATTTGCAGTTACAGGTTCACAGGTTCTAACTAAGCTTACAGTCATGGCCACCTTCAAATAAATCAGCTGTACAACCCACTCCTGATGGGAAATTAGTTGTGTCCCCCATTAAGTAGCATTTCTGCCAATATCCCTGGTGAAAATTTGTCATCAAATAATTATTCAGTAATTCAGCCTCATTTTAAAGGTCATCAAGGAAGTACTCTGCTATGTAAGGGGTGCATATTCCACAAATAGGAGAAATGTTGGGTTAAGTACCTGTCATGATAGCTGGTATTGTTAATGTGGCCATATCTATTTGTATTTCTAGAGTGAGTGCTTGCTTTGTCAATGGTTCTCTTTAGACAAAGGACTTTAAAGAATGTGAGGATGTTCACAGCATGGCAGATTAAGCTGAAATGGTCCCCTAGAGCGTATAGAGATGGAGTATTTATTTATAGTTATTTATTTATTGACATTTGTTGACTGGGAAAGTCCATTGGGTCAGAAACCCATTTTCAGTGGAGGCCTGGTAGAAGGACAGGACAATAGGAATTTTAATCAGAGTAGCTGTGATCTTTTTGGTGAGAAACATGTAAGATCTGTTCAGATGGATCATGTACTTAGTGAGGTACATAACAAATGGGGAGTTTTGTTCAATGATAGGCCTAACAAAGAAGGAATAATGTAGAAATGTACATTTTTTAGAGTCAAAAAGATATGATGAAGAATAAGTTGTACAAGGAAGAAAGAATTTCTAACCATGGCAGAGATGTGGTGGACAAAGGAAAATTTGATATCAGCATAGGCATTTAAATCTCTGATGAATGAAGTATACTTAAGTGGAATGTTATCTGTAGGTTATGCTATGGTGATGCTAGGTTTACCAAAGGGGACAATGGAAATTATGGTGTGTTTCTTGGCATCCAGAGTAAACCCATGACTAACACAAGCATGTTGTTTGATCCAGCCATTGTTGGAGAACTTTAATATCAGAATAAGACGATATAATGAGAAATTATTGATTGTGAGTTTGGATACAGAGAAAGCTTCTGACAGAGTACAGTGATACTTCTTAGCAAAGGCATTTTTAGAGTTTGGATTGCCCATAGAATTTCTGAATATCATCATGGCTATATACAAAGCTTCTTTAGCTAGGGTGAAAATACATGCTAGAAATGTCATTGCCATTTACGTTTTCAAGAGGAACAAAGCAATCTATCAGGCCTAGATAAGTGTAAAATAATACTGTTTGCAAACAAGGAATTCTTCTCCTATTTATTATTTCATAAGGCCCCTCATATATCCTCCCGTCTTATTTTTACACCAAAGATTCTAAATACATGACAAATAAAAGTAGCGAGAGAGGGCAACCTTGCCTGGTTCCCTTCTCTAATTTTTAATTCCCAGATCAGCGCTCTCTCTGTCTTTATAAAAGCAGATGTGCCCCCATATATTACTTAGTGTATCTGTGATGCAATTAGACAACCCAAATTGTATAAATATTTGGGAACTGATGAAGGATCAACAATAAAATGTGAACAAATGCAAATAAAACTTACTAAGGAATATTTTAAAAGAGTTAAATTAATACTGAAAACAGCATTGACATCTAGGAAAAAAGTCCAGGCTATAAACCAATTTGTTCTTCCTGTCCTAATATACAGTTTTGGAGTGATTGACTGGCCCCTAAAGGTGTTGGATAGGTTGGACACGAAAACAAGAAGGATGCTACATGCTCATCAAATGATGTATAAAAGTCAGTGCATACCAAGATTATATATTCCCTGTCCTGAAGGAGGTATGGGCCTCCTCTAAATGTATTTATTATTTATTTATTTATTTATTTACATTTGTTAACTGGGTAGTGTCTGACTGGGCCAGTAGCCCATTTTCTGCAGAGACCCAGGGAGAAAAGCTCCAGACAATTTAACAAATTATAAGCAAGATTATAAGCAGAACAATTACTAAGAACATAGTAGTTAATATAGCATAATACAACAGTACATTAATACAATATTCATAAAACAAATAGTTCTAGCTACATATTATAGCAAACTACAGCAGTATAAATGAGTTTATCAGAACTCCAGTAGCAAACAGCTGTAGTTGTGTTTGTGGTGAATGATAGTAAAGAGTTGAGAAGACATTAGGAGGGTGTTATCCAGGTGAAGTACAGGGGCAGAGCCATCTGCCGGTGAGATGTTCTTTTAGGCTTTTTTGAAAGAAGAGGTGTTTGTATTCTTTTGGATGTCCTGACAACATGTATGGATCTGCAATTGTGGGAATGCATACATATCTGCTGGCGTCACTAGACCCAAATGTAGTGAATGTTTTCAAAGATGAAGAGAATACGTCTAAGATGATTTCCCTGCTTAGTTTAGAAGAAGCATATTGGCGTCAAGCAGGAATGGAAATCAAACCAGAAGCAAATAAAAATCAGGTAGAAAAGGAATACAAGGAACTTACATGGCAACTTAAACTAGATGCAGGCAGACACCCTGGATTAAATGACAACATCAACATAAACAGTGTCTTCAAGCTAAGAAAGGCTCGATTATGAGAAACTCATTCATTGCTGATAAAAAATCTTCAAGTGAAATATGATAAATGATTTATTTTAACTTATTGCAAAATGCACTGCCCACAGTTTCCTTCGATTATTTTACATTCCAGTTTTAATATTTACTGTATATATTTATTATAATGCACCAGGTTTAACTTTTAACAAAGAAGCATTTTTAACAATTTATCAATTTCAGCATTTTTAAGCTTTAATTTTTTAATTGATTAATTAACAATTAACTTCAGTGTGTATATAAAGCCTTGCAGCACTTTGGATGTTCACTTGATAAAGCTCGGCATAGACCGAGCGAAAGCGCTTGTGTTTTCATTGTTTTTTTATGGTTTTGTATTAAAGAATTAGACTTTCTGAGCAGTAGACTGTCTTGGTTTGGCTTTCCACCTTGGATTTATTTTTTATTTGCAACTGAATGTGCCAAAAAGCAAAAGAAAGAATACAAGGTGAAGGATCAGATGAGAAGGCAAGAAATGTTGAAAATGCATAAATATAGTTGCAAGTATAGAAAATTCTTGGAACAATCTCATGTTGATCAGGATCTAATGCAGGAACGGTTAAGGAGAGATGAATTTGAAACCAAAAGATGAATGGCTAATATTGGTAGCCCAAGATAGTGGTTTACATACTCGTTGGTTTACAAAGTCCATTGAACATATGGAAGAAACAGACAAATGTCGTTTTTGTAAAACAGAATTGGAAACAGTCACACACCTTGTTGTTGGTTGTGACATACTAATGACAGAAGGACTGTATACTGAAAGGCATAATAATGTGGCAAGACTGTTGCACTGGGGATTGTGCAAACATTACAGGATCATACGATTGTAGGAAGTTACTAGGCTAAGGGCCTTAGGGCTCTTACAAGCCTAGCCAAGTTTACCCTTATTTCCACGATCAGCACCTAATGTTAGTGTCCAAGAGGGACACAGGTGGAACCCCCGGGGTGAATTTTTGGTTGCCTATCCAGTCATCCAGATTGCATTTGAAGAGGGTCAATGAGGTACTCTATTTGACATGAAGCAGGAATCTGTTCCAAAGATGTGGTAACCTCTGGGTGACAAATCTGTCCCTCCAGCAGGTTCTATTAATGTCACATACCAGGTTAAGGTTTTTAGAGTGAGTAACTCATGTACCATTTGACTTTCGGGTATGCAACATTTCCAATAAAGCAGGTTCAGAGATTGCCTTATATGCAAGGCAGAGATTGCCTCTGAGTAGTCTGCATGAAACAGAGTAAAGTGACAGTGATTGCAGCTGATCCCCATAGTTTAGATGCTGAAGACCTTGAATTTCCCTTGTGAGGAACCTTTGTGGTCTCTCCAGTTGTTGCAGTTGCTTGGAAAGGTAAATACCAAAAGGGCTATTGTACTCAATTATTGGCCTGATGAGGGAAGAGTACAGGGAGGTTATAATTTCTTTTTTCTGGAGGCAATGTCCTTAGTTATAATACTGAAGTAGTTGAAAAACACTTGAAACATGAGCCACAAAGCATCATAGAAAATGATGATGTTTATATCACATGGGATCACCCATTACCAAAAGGTCAAAAAATAGATGTGAAAAAATCAGATATAGTAGTCCATGAAATGATGATAAAAGTAACATTGATCATTAAAACTGCTACATCCAGTGACTACAGTGTCTTATGTACAGAGAGATACATAGTCATAAATACCAGGAGTTGTAGGCAGAAATGAGGGCAATGTGGAAGAAATATACCCAGTACAGTTGTACTTAGATATGTTACCGATACATGTAGCTCCATATGAATTGCAGAAGGAGCCATACTGGATAAATTGTGGGTGCTGTGAAGAGCCCTTCTAGCTAACATCAAGGATTGAAACAATACTAATTTTATGAACTTTAATCATACTTTGACTTAGGAATGGAGTTCACTCCTGTCACGGTATTAGAAACCTGAAAGACTTGGCGAAATTAAAAAGAGACGGATATGATCAATGTACAGTGTTGAACAGAGAGATGATAAATCAGCAAGCAAAGGAGAGTAGCAGTGCTGAAACTGAATTCATCCTCAAGTCTTGGTGAGTACCTTCATGAGGTCGACCCTGCTTTTCACAAAATCTTACCAAGATGACACTGATATATAGATCATATTGTATATAGCATATATCATGGACAGAAGTAGGTTAAAAATAAAAAAGATAGCTGGGTGCACAAGACCCAGGAGAAAAAAAGTGCTCAGTTCTGGTAGTTGCACTGGTACCAGGACTGGAAAAAATGACAGTGCAGAATCCTCAAGACATGGAAATATTCCTACAATGTGGCTAGGCCAGTCACAGGGGGAGGATGCCCCTCCTGTTGTAGAAGGAAGTAGTAGTCCACAAAAATCACAAAAACTGATAGCCCAAAAAACAGCCATAAAGACAATAGAGTGGACTGCTGAGGACATGAAAGAAGTTATGTATTGTTACTATTATGCAAGAAGTCCAGAATTTCCAGACAGATGGTATACAAAAAGATTAAGAGAGACATTAGAGGAAAGAAAAATACTTCTACAGTAAAAGCTGTCAGAAGCTTCAAATAAAAATTTGTGTTCATTAATACAACAGACTTATGAGAAACATTATATAGAGCAAGAAACCGTGGGATGGTTGGAAAAAGAAGTGACTGAGAAAGTGCAAACATATAAAGAACAAAATCTAGAGATTTTTGAAAAGTAGAAAAAAAGAAATATGGGCATGGCATACAAAGAGAGACCTGATATGGTGCAGTACTTACACAGAGGAGAAAGCCAAACTGATCAGTGCAAAAAACAGCCCCAAAGATATTCAAACAGAAACACAGGCAAAGGCATCCAGATATGGAAAAATTCACAATACAAAAAATATCACAAAGAGGGAACATAGATCAGAAGATTAGTGAAGTAGAATCATCATCATCATCTTTCGGCTTTTCCCGTTAGGGGTCGCCACAGCGGATCATCTCTTTCCATTTGTTCCTATCCTCTGCATCTTACTCTGTCACACCAACCGCCTGCATGTCCTCTCTCACCACATCCATAAACCTTATCTTAGGCCTTCCTCTTTTCCTCTTACCTGGCAGCTCCATCCTTAGCATCTTTTTTCCAATATACCCATCATCCCTCCTCAGCACATGTCCAAACCAACGCAATCTTGTCTCTCTTGCTTTGTCTCCAAACTGTCCAACATGAGCTGACCCTCTAATATACTGATTCCTAATCCTGTCTATCCTAGTCACACCCAGTGCAAATCTTAACATCTTTAACTCTGCCACATCCAGCTCTGACTCCTGCCTTTTTGTCAATGCCACTGTCTCCAAACCATATAACATAGCTGGTCTCACTACTGTCTTGTAGACCTTCCCTTTCACTCTTACTGGTACCCGTCTGTCACAAATCACTCCTGACACTCTTCTCCAACCATTCCACCCTGCCTGTACTCTCTTCTTCACCTCTCTTCCACATTCACCATTACTCTGAACTGTTGATCCCAAGTACTTAAACTCGTCCACCTTTACCAACTCTACTCCCTGCATCCTCACCATTCCTCTACCCTCCCTCTCATTTACACACATATATTCTGTCTTAGCCCTGCTGACCTTCATTCCTCTGCTCTCTAGAGCATATCTCCACCTCTCCAGAGTCTCCTCAACCTGATTCCTACTCTCACTACAGATCACAATGTCATCTGCAAACATCATGGTCCACGGGGCCTCCTGTCTGATCTCATCTGTCAACCTGTCCATCACCACTGCAAATAAGAAAGGACTCAGAGCTGATCCTTGATGTAATCCCACCTCCACCTTAAACGGATCTGTCACTTCCACTGCAGATCTCACCGCTGTCACACTACTCTTGTACATATCCTGTACCACTCTTACATACTTCTCTGCCACTCCCGACTTCCTCATACAATACCACAACTCTTCTCTAGGCACCCTGTCATATGCTTTCTCCAAGTCTACAAAGACACAATGCAACTCCTTCTGACCTTCTCTGTATTTCTCAATAACACTCTCAGAGCAAACATCACATCTGTAGTGCTCTTTCCTGGCATGAAACCACACTGCTGATCACTAATCATCACCTCCCTTCTTAACCTAGCTTCTACTACTCTCTCCCATACCTTCAAGCTGTGACTGATCAATTTTATCCCTCTGTAGTTACTGCAGCTCTGCACATCACCCTTATTCTTAAATATAGGTACCAAAACACTTTTTCCTCCACTCCTCAGGCATCATCTGACTTTCCAAAATTTCATTAAACAATCTAGTTAAAAATTCCACTGCCATTTCTCCTAAGCACCTCCATGCTTCCATTGGGATGTCATCTGGGCCAACAACCTTTCCATTCTTCATCCTCTTCATAGCTGTCCTTACTTTCTCCTTGCTAATCTGTTTCACTTCCTGATTCACTATCCCCACATCATCCAACCTTCTCTCTCTCTCTCTCTCTCTCATTCTCTTCATTCATCAGCCTCTCAAATCTCCTCTCTTGTGAGTACCCTTCCCTCACTATCCTTTATCACCCTTACTTGCTGCACATCTTTGCCAGCTCTGTCCCTCTGTCTAGCCAATTGGTACAGGTCCTTTTCTCCCTCTTTAGTGTCCAATCTCTCATACAACTCTCCATACGCCTTATCCTTAGCTTTCGCCACCTCTCTCTTTGCCATGCGCCTCATCTCCTTATACTCATGTCTACTTTCTTCATCTCTTTGACAATCCCACTTCTTCTTCACCAGCCTCTTCCTCTGTATACTCTCCTGTACTTCCTCATTCCACCACCAGGTCTCCTTGTCCTCCTTCCTTTGTCCAGATGTTACACTAAGCACCTTTCTAGCAGTCTCCCTTACTAGTTCTGCTGTAGTTACCCAGCTATTTGGTAACTCTCCACTGCTTCCCAGTGCCTGTCTTAACTCTTCCCTAAACTCCACTTCACAATCACCCTTTTTTAACTTCCACCATTTAATCCTTGGCACTGCTTTCACACTCCTCCTCCTCTTCTTGATCACCAGCGTCATCCTACAGACCACCATTCTATGCTGCTTAACTACACTTTCCCCTGCCACCACTTTACAGTCTCCAATCTCCTTCAGACTGGCCCTCCTACATAGGATATAATCCACCTGTATGCATCTTCCTCCACTCTTGTACATCACCCTATGCTCCTCCCTCTTCTTAAAATATGTATTCACCACAGCCATGTCCATCCTTTTCGCAAAATCCACAATCATCTGACCTTCTCCATTTTCTCCTTAACACCATACCTACCCATCACTTCCTCATCCCCTCTGTTCACTTCACCAACATGCCCATTAAAGTCTGCTCCAATCACTAGTCTCTCACCCTTGGGTACACTCACCACAACTTCATCCAACTCACTCCAAAATTTCTCTTTCTCATCCATCGCACACCCAACTTGTGGAGCATATGCACTAACAACATTCATCATTACACCATCAATTTCGAGCTTCATAAACATCACTCTGTCAGACACTCTCTTCACGTCTAAAACACTCTTGGCATATTGTTCCTTTAGTATAACCCCTACCCCATTTCACCTGCCATCCACACCATGATTGAACAATTTGAACCCGTTTCCTAAACACCTGGCCTTACTTCCCTTCCATCTGGTCTCTTGCACGCACAATATATCAACCTTCCTTCTCTCCATCATATCAGCTAGCTCTCTTCCTATACCAGTCATACTGCCAACATTCAAAGTTCCTACCCTCACTGCTACACTCCTAACCTTCCTCCTCTCTTCCTGCCTTTGGGCATGCCTTCGCCCTCCTCTTCTCCTTTGGCCAACAGTAGCCCAATTTCCACCAGCACCCTGTTGGCTAACAGTACTGGTGGCGGTCGTTGTTAACCCGGGCCTCGACCGATCCGGTATGGAAATATGAAATTTTTGCGCCATTAGTTATGTGGCAGAATCTTTACGCCGGATGCCCTTCCTGACACAACCCTCCCCATTTATCCGGGCTTGGGACCGGCACAAAGAAATGCACTGGCTTGTGCATCTCCAGTGGCTGGGTTAAGATTAGTGAAGTAGAATAAAAAAAAATAGAAGTTGAAGTTATGAAATACCTGTGAAGTGAAGGATTTAGTGTAGAATGCCTAACACAGGTTATGTCACAGCATGATGGAACGAGTCCCCCAAGTAAGGAGAAACAGGAGGGGCAGGAGACATCTAAAGAAGACATATGGACATGGGAAAGAAAAAGAGATTTAATATGGTGCAATATTTATGCAAAGGAGAAATCAAAACCAATCAATACAAAAAGAGCAGCACCAATGATATTTGAAGAGAAATACAGACAAAAGCATCTGGCTATGGAAAATCTTATAATACAAAAAATAAGAAAACAATTAGGAAAGTAGAAAAGAGGACTAGTAATGGAGAAGTTAAAGAAATAGAAACTGAGGTTATAGATTACCTGCAAAGTAAAGAAGGATTTTGTGTAGAAAATCTAACTCTGATAACATCACAGCAGGATTGTGCAATGGATCCCCAATTTAAGGAGGAACCAGTGGAGTGGGAATCATCTGATCAGTTGCCATATGAAGATACTTTGGAGGCTTCCATAGGGAACCAGTACAAAAGTTGAACTGGAGTTGCACAGGAAAAGAAGGAACAGGACACTGGGACAACTCTGACACAGTCAGTGTTGTGAAGTGATATGCCAGCTATATCCCATATGAAAGAGCAACAGACACAGAATGAAACTGAAGAGAATGCGGCACAAGAAGATGCTCTGGAACTTTCTATAGAATGCCCGCAGGAAATGGAGAAATAAGAATGTTCCCTTATTTTAGAAGAAAATGATCTAAGAGAAGAGTTGCTTGATTAAATAGAAATGGACAGACATATTAAGATTAATGAAAGAAACAGACTGCAGAAAGTCAATAAAACCCCAAAAGTTAGAAGTTTGATAAAACAAATGAACACAATAATTAGGACTGTCCATAGAGATTCATGTGATATAACAAGACGTAAATAAGATATATTACTGTGAAGCTCTTTGCGGTAGCCGTGGTGGTGCAGCAGTTAGCATTGCCGCCTCACAGAAGGAGGTTCTCCTGTTTGATTCTCGGCTGCAGCGCCTTCCGTCTGGAGTCTGTATGTCCTCCCTGTGGTTGAGTGACATCTAAAGACATGCAGGTAGGTGCGTGCATGAATGGGTGTGTCTTCTTTGAAGGTTGGGTGTCGGGCTGGCAACTCGGCACAGTAAAAATCCACTGCCAATCATTAGCGGACTGTAGTTCCGCTGTGGTGACCCCTAAATGGGAAAAACTGAAAGAATTTTTACTGTGCAGCTCTTTGCTCTCAAGCTTCCATCTCCAAAATGAGTAACACTGCCTTTCATAATGTGGAACAAATGGGCAAAATGTGGAACACTTGCTAACAGCTAACTAACAGCTATAACTAAGCTCACAGGATGGTTAAAATGTGCCACTTCTTACTTATAACAAGTTCTTTGATGAGTTGATTTGATTCAAGTCTACTTACCATGGAGATCAGTTAAAAAGATTCCTAACGGTGAATGTGTGATAGACCCTTTTGATGTGGAACTTTGAAGAACATGAGCTTTTTAAGACCCAAAATGAGGAACATTCCTCGTAATGAGGTACACTTAAGAGGTATGGTGTAGATTAATAACAGACAAAGTCTTATCACAAAAACACAGGGCTGTAAGGGAAAGAAAGGGGAGAAATCAAATGTCATCATGGAAGTACTGAATAGAGAAAACTGTAAAGCAATTAAGACAAGACGTGTTACTGTTAGAAGAGTACAGAAGAGGGAACACATCACCAAAAATACTCAAAAAGGTAGATGTGATAAAAGCAATGCACAGTATCAGAATAGATTAGTATCTATCATGCACTATTGCAGATAATAAACTAAAAATATCATCACAGGTAGAAACACTTAGAAGATACGCAAATAAATATAAAGGAAAAGTACAAAATAAGCAATTTATTGATGATCCAAAAAAGTTTTGCAGTGAACTGGGAAACAAGGCAAAAGGAATTGAAACTCCACCAAAAAAGAAGAAATGGATACATGCTGGAGAAATATCTATGAAGAAACAAAGTTAAGAAAAGCCCCTAAATGGAAAACCCCAGGCCCAGATGCAGCACCTAACTTCTGGCTAAAAGTATTAACATCTTTACATGAAGATATAGATATGAGTAAGAAGCATTTATATGTTCAACCTGAACAGAAACCAATATGGTTAACAACAGGTAAAACAATACTCCTACTTAAGAATGAACTTGCAAGCTATCCTAAAAACTATAGAACAATAACTTGCCTGCTGACAACGTATAAACTATACACTGTTCTGAAGGCGGTATGGGCCTCCTTGAAATTGATTACATGTATAGATCTGCAATTGTAGGACTGTCTACATATTTGCTGACCTTACAATATCCAAACATTGAGAAAGTTTCAAAACATGAGGAGAAGAAGTTTAAGATGACTGCCCTGCTTAGTTTAGTAGAAGCATATCAGTGTCAATCGGGAATGAAAATCAAAACGGAAGTAGAAAAAAAATCAACAGAATGTGCCACAAAAACAAAAGAAAGAATACAAGGTGAAGGATCAGATGAGAAGGCAAGAAATGTGGAAAATGCATAAATACAGTTGCAAGTACAGAAAGCTTGTGGAACAACCTCATGTCGATCAGGATTTAATGTAGGAATGGTTAAGGAGAGGTGAATGTAAACCAAAAGATGAAAGATTAATATTGGCGGGCCAGTATAGTGGACTACAAACACATTGGGTTTACAAAGTATGTTGAACATGTCTGAGAAACAGACAAATGCAGGTTTCGTAAAACAGCATTGGAAACAGTTGCACATCTTGTTGCCGGATGTGACACTACAATGGCTGAAAGCCTTTATACTGAAAGGCATAATAATGTGACAAGATTGTTGCATTTGGGATTTTCAAACATTATAACATTAAAGTAACTGAAAAGCTTTGGAAACATAAGCCACAAAGCATTATGGAAAGTGATAAAGTTTATATTATGTGGGATCACCGATTACCAACAGTTAAAAAAAGTAGATAAGAGAAAACCAGCTATAGTAGTGCATGAAAAGAAGATAAAAGTAGCATTGATCATTGAAACTGCTACACCCAGTGACTACGGTGTTTTATGTAGAGAGAGAGAGACACACACACACAAAGTCATAAAATACCAGGATGTGCCGGGCTAAGTGAGGGCAATGTGGAAGAAAGATGTCCAGACAGTTCCAATAGTAGTAGCAGCAATGGGGTCTCATAAAAAATAATTTACAATTGTACTTAGATATGTTACCGATACATGTAACCCCATACGAATTGCAGAAGGAGCCAGTTCTGAACACATCACAGGTGCTGCGAAGAGCAGTTTTAGCTAACATCAAAGATTGAAACAACACTAATTTCATGAACTTTAATCATATTTTGACTTAGGAATGGGCTCTATTCCCATCATGGTATTAGAATCTCAAAAATCTTGGAGAAATAAAAAGAGTGAGATACAACAAAAAAAATCTCATAATTGTTAAGAATAAAATGCCTTAATTTCAGGCAGAAAATGAAGGCACGAATATTTTATTCCCAAATATGAAACCGTTATTAACCAGTTATACAAATCCTGCAATTACTAATCTATTGAGCAAATACTGACAAGCACTGGTTGAGGTTCAAGTGTGTCTTTACTGGTATTAATTGGTATTACTGTATTTACTGTAATAGGACCCTATAACTGCATTAATTTCTGAAATGAAATACAATAAACAATCTGCAATGAAGTAGTGTAACAGTAAATATTGAGAAGTACTGCTTCAGGGACAAGTATCCTTCAAATTTCAAACTAATCAATACTGATTTACTGCATGTCCTTTTACTGGAGTGAATCACTATATTAAAGTCACATAAATCTCACTAACAAATGCTCTGACCACTTAGTGATGCTGTAACTAATGACACCCTGACAAGTTATAGTGTGTTAATTAATTATGCAATGCTTTTTTATTTTTATGTTATATACATTTGTATTATTTCCTTTGTTGAGTATTTGTCATATTATGTTGTGACACCATTCGGGCTACTGTCCTCTGAAACTGCTGTCTGTTACAAGCCACTCCCATAGGAGCTGGAGAGAGATATACAAACATTGGGAGACATGGAGAGTGGCATACCGATGATGAAAACGTGAGCGTCATACCTTAAAGGAATGCGATGTTTCATATTTCTATTGGTTTTCCAACACCTTCTCCTCTTCATCCTTTACTGTATCATGTGCTCCATTTTTTTTATTTTCTGGAAGTTACTCTGTAAATGTATGCAGACTGAGCCATAAGGTAATAGTTATTTTAATATTATGGCAGTAAAGTTGAGAACGTACCCATCCTGCAAAAAATAAATGTTCTGTATGCCTTTACTACAATGAGGGAATGCTGTGCACATTAAAATAAACTGTTATTGGAAGTACTGAATAATCCTGAGTGATATATTCAGAGGCAGCAAATATGATTGCTGGGAGGAGGGGGGGGCTAAACTATTGATCTATAGACTGGTGAAAAGATTGCCACCATGGCAACCTCATAGATTGTCAATATCAAGAAGGGCAGGCACTAATCTGTCTGTAAACAGCTTTCAATAATCCAGTTAAATTTGCAAGGCATGATTGCCATGAATGATTAACCTTCGTATATGTGCATGTAGCTGTGCCATGACTTCTGTTATATTACAATGATGTCTTCGTTATTTTTATGTCATTAACTGGGGCCTGAGGCCACACACTTTTCATTAACGTAAAGGTAATCAACAATGTAAACTTCATTACTTTTCTGCACCGCTCCATCTATGATGGCTGTGGTGCCTCTACATGCAGCATTTCCAGAACCTGTGGAAATTTCTGGAAATCCCCAATGCATTTGTCAACAGCAGTTCAAATGGCAGTGCAGCCTGCAGTTCATACTGCATTTTATTTGACTGACACCACAATACCTAATTTTCAAAATACCGAAAACTCATTTGACTGAGTCTCATTATACTGAACGCTTACAATGCTGGATTTCAAAATACTTTATTCCTAAACATAGAGGAAAGCATATGACAAGGTCCCAGGAAATCTGATTTCGGCAGTCCTGTGGTGGTATGAAGCCCCAGAGACATTGATAGAATTAGTGCAAGCTATGTACAATAAAGCAATGACTCAAGTACAGACAGTGTTTGGTCTCACAGAGGGGTTCCCAGTAGAAGTGGGTGTATATCAGGGTTCAGCTCTTTGCCCACTGTTCTTCAGACTGGTGATAGACTATATTATCAAACAGGCTGGAGGGGACAGATCAACAAAGCTGCTGTATGTAGACAATATGGCATTACAGGCAGACTGAGCAAGAACTTCAGCAAAAGGTAGAGGAATGGAATGCAAAACTGATGGCACATGGGATGAAACTAAGCACAGATGAGACAGTGGTAATGGCAGCAAAAGGGGTAAATCAGAAGCAACTGAGAACTGAGATAGAAGGGAAGATAGTGGAATGGGTAAACAGCTTCAAGTATCTGGGAGGGGTAGTTAAGGAGAACCGAAGTCTGAATGAAAAAGTCAAAGCTAGAATCAGAGTGGGCTGCAGCCAACTGGCATACAGTCTCGGGTGTAGTCTATGACAGAAGCTGCCAAAGAAGCTGAAAAGTAAGGTGTACAAGACAGTGGTGTGACCAGTACTACTGTATGGTACAGAAACCTGGGCAGTAACGGCAGAGCAGTTGAGGAAGCTAGAGGTGATGGAGATGAAGTGCCTGACATGGGTGGTAGGATGCACATTCTGGGACTGATAAAGAAACGAGGACATCAGAGCAGAAACCAAAGTAGCTTCAATTGCAGAAAAGGTCAAAGAGAACAGATTATTGTGGTTTGGGCATATGTGCAGAAAAGCAGAAGAATTCTGTACAGCTGATTGATTTATGTCATGTCAATTTATAACAAATTCAAGTGATCAGGTTGAGCATTTATTTTGTTACAAAAATATATGCTTATGATAATTCAGTTTTTTATGTGTTTTTAAAGCTAGGTCTTTCTTGTATGTTTTATGCCCCAAATTGTATACCTTGTAGCTCTTTTATTTGCATCAGTTATTATTTTGGAATATAGACTCTTTTACATTTATCTAAGATCCCTTTTAAAATTCTTAGGACTGTAGTTGTGATACTTAGAATAGCAAGATTGTACTTTTGAACATGGATAACATATACTAAGTGCAAATTTGGCGTACCTTGGAGTACTCCCCTACTCCAAGGTGCATCAATATTAGCATACAACAATAGAAAGGGTATAGGGGTGCAGTTCAACATGTTAGGACAGCATAAGGAGGAGACCCCTTGCAAAAAATGATTTAATGGCACTTCTGTTGCAATCATGCTTTATTTTTCATACTTTTTGGATCTGCAGTTATGGGTCTCTCATTTCTGATAATGCGACATTTGGCAGTCATGTTGTCTATCTACATTGCTTAATCATATGCATATGGTGTGTTTCCCCTGTTATTGTTTGATATATAAATATTTGTTCACACTGCTTTGTTTGACTGTATATTCCATGAATTCTGATTTTTACTGGATCTTTTCTCCCTTAGACTCCACTGAAACTGGGTTGTGCTCAGTTAGACATTCCTTGTCAAGAAATACAAATATATAAATAAAATCCTAGCTGGATGATTCAGAAAGTTTGCTCCCTTGCAAAAACAGGGTTATAAAGCATTTTACCAGTATAAACACATCTGTTGAAATGCTGATTTGGACTTCTATTTTTGATAAAATTAAATTAGATGAAAATGATTCTGAGAATTGCAGTGCTTCAAAAATCTATATAGTAGGATGTATCCAGTACTGGGAAATAACAGGAAAATGGGAATGCATTTTTACACCTTTTTAGTGAGAGAAAGAGAGAGAGAGAGACAGAGAGAGAGAGAGAGAGAGAGACAGAGAGAGAGAGAGAGAGAGAGAGAGAGAGAGTAAATGCTGATGGCAGAGAAGCACCACATGGTCTAATTGTCCATAAATTATTAAAAAAACTGCGGGTGCAAATCATCAGACATCTTATCAGTATTCCTTGTTCATGGGTCTTAAATTAAGTTGGTATTTTGACCTGGCTACTTCTTCAGAAAAGCTGTTACCCTTAGTCACCACCATTTCTGTGAAATAGTACAGCTCAACTTACATCCTCTGATTATGTTCCTTTGTTTTCATACTTCTCTGTTGAAATACGGCATGCAATTAGACTCTATGGATTCAGTTGAGGTACTTGAAAGTTTGTATATTATCACTGTCTGCTTCCTTTCCTCAAGATATAGCATTAATTTGTTTTGTTGTCCTGTTCCTTTCCTCAAGACTATAGCATTAATTTGTTTTGTTGTCCTGTTCCTTTCCTCAAGACTATAGCATTAATTTGTTTTGTTGTCCTGTTCCTTTCCTCAAGACTATAGCATTAATTTGTTTTGTTGTCCTGTATGTGACTTCTGGTGCATATTATGCACCATTTTTGCCTCTATCTTTTCTGTATCATCACATGCAGCAGGTCTCCAGAAAAGCACACAGTGCTCTAGATGGGGATCACTAACGCTTTAGATGGGGTTCCCCAGCTGTCTGTGTAGAATAATAATATCTTTCTGTAGATTATATTTATTCCCATAGGTAACAGTATGCCACCTGGATTTTTATTTCTGTCACACGCTGTTTGTCTGGATTTTTATTTCTGTCACACGCCGTTTGTCTGGATTTTTATTTCTGTCACACGCTGTTTGTCTGGATTTTTATTTCTGTCACACGCTGTTTGTCTGGATTTTTATTTCTGTCACACGCTGTTTGTCTGGATTTTTATTTCTGTCGCACGCTGTTTGTTAGCTCATCAGATATGACTAGTCCCTTTCCTTTTCTGTTGCTGCTGGTACATCCCTACACTGCTGAACTCTTTTCTTTGGTTTGTGGTGAATCTGTCATGCTGGCGAGACAGATATGTGTCCCAAAGGATACCCATAGCATGGAATAGGCTCCCCATCCATGTAAAATAGAGTTTATCACTTAGCTGATTCAAACAAAACCTTGACCATTGGATGGGAAAATGTACTCCATCCCCCATCTGGCCTCCATGTCCCTTATGGACAGAGGCTGTCAATAAGAAAAGTAGTATCCTAGCTCGCACCTCCACCCACAAATCCTTAGTTAAATGTCTACTTACATGCCCCCCAATATGATACTTGGGACCCAAATGGTTTGGTTTGGGCTGCATGGCTAGGGTTGTAAAGGCCCTAGTGGTCACTAGCCTAGTAACAATCTAAGAACCTATAAACTTATTATGTATTTTTTGCATTAAATGAAGTCAGCAATGATTTAAACAGTTCCTTATATCTTGACAAGTCTCTTTTCAGTGTTGTATCAGGCCTGTTGCATAAGTTTTATGCCATCAGAAGAAAGGCAAGCTGTTCCTTCCAGGTCTTTGTTTTGTATTTAGCCTAAGTGTACTTTCACAGAAAAACAACAACAAATACAGTGAACCAAGAACTGTTATTCAATATGACTTTTTATTTTACAAGTACTTGCATCCAGCAGAACATGTAGACATAATGCATGTGTGGACTTCCCATTTGCAAAGATTTTCCATTTCAGTATTTAATAAGCTAGAGCATGCATGGTCAAACATTTACAGGTTGTCTCTATCCATTAGAGATAAAGCTGACAGACGAGCAGTGAATTTCTGATTTCCCATCCACTGGTCCTGTTTATGCTCAGGGAAGGATTTTGCTTCACATGTATGGGAAGTCTGTTCCAGAGAAAGGGTATTCTCTAAGATGCATACCAGTCCCTCCAACATGTCCTGTGTATGTTGCTAGCAAGGTTTAAGTCCCTAGATCAGGTAGCTCTTAAGTTATTTGTTTTGTCGATATGTAAAAAGTCCATCAGAGTGGGATCCAGGGATGCCTTGTATACGAGACATAGAGCACCCCTCAACAGTCTGTAGGAGGCAGAGAATATGGAAAGGGCTTTGAGATCATCTGCACAGGACATATTGTTAATGCCCTCCATTCTTCTTTGAACTAGGACTGGGTGGGGAGTTGCTGCTATTGAGGAACCTGTGTGGGCATTTCAGTTGCTGCATGTGCCTTGTCAGGTATATACTGAAGGGGAAATTGTACTCAATGATGGGTCTGATGAAGGCTGAGTACAGTTGAGTGAGGACTTCTTTGGACCTAGATGTCACACCCGTGCTTATAAGTTGAGCAATATAGAATGATTTCTTTACTACCTTGGACACATGTTGGCCAAAAGCCAGTTTACTGTCTACATATGTCCCCAAATTCCTGACCAGTGGATCTACTCTTACTGTTGTGTTATCACTGAAGTACTTCCAATGGGTACTATTATTTATTTATTTCTTGGCAATGAGTTTTAAACTCTGTCTATGGTACCAGCTATTATCTGTGTTAGCCCTTCCTGGAAGATATTAGTATCTTGCGGATATTATGACTGCCCCCTCCCCGGTTTGCAATCATCTGCAAACTTGGTCAGCCAGAGGCTGTTGACTTTGTCCTTGACTTCTGAGAGGGACTCTGCTAGTGACTGGCCTCTTCGTGGAGGTGGACTCTGCTATCTTAACTTCCTGGGTCCTATCTGAGAGCCAGCTGGCAATCCAGCATGTATCACTGGGGCTTATGCTTAATTTCATGAGTTTGTTTTCAATGCCTGAGTGGGATATTGTATCTAATGCCTTGGCCAGGTCAAAGTAGGCAGTATGTGCTATTCTTCCCTCATCCATTGCCTTAATGACCTACCCAGAGAAGTCCACCAAGTTTAGTAGGCATGATCTTCCCTTGACAAAACCAAACTGGGTCGAATCCAGTGACTGGAGATTTCCTATGTCATTATTAGTCATTTCTTAATGCAAGAATTCTGGACAAAGCCAAAAATAATGTGGAGACAAAGAAAGGCCCTAAATCAGGGACACATTTTAAATGTGGAACTTATCAACTTAAAAAAATTGCTAGAATAATAGGTTTTGCATTAGTATACATTTTCTTAAGGATATGAAGTATGAAACTCAAATCTTTTTCATTATTTACTGACTTCCGTCCTCAATGATTTGCCAGAAAACTACAAATGTTGTGAGGAACAGACCAAAACTATGAGCCAAAAATATGGGCATTCTGCAAAACTGTGAGCATTTGAGAGGTATGCCTTAATTATATGTAGTTAGTCTACACTTATACATGTCTGCAGCTGGTATTACTGTGTGTGAAGCAAACTCAGTGAACCAGAGTCAAGCAGTATATTCTTGTTATGAATGACACTTTTGCTTCTTTTCACCATTAAACAGTGCTGCCATGGTATGTAGCAGCGCTTTCCTTATTGACAGTAACACTTTTCAATATTTATTTTTAGTCGCATTTGTATCATTCTGGGTTTAAACACATACTGCTACCATGAACTTAGTCTCTATGGGAACCTTCGCAGGTCCTCACTCTAGCATATTTCTGACCCAAATCAGGCTGGAACCCTAACCTAGTTATTTAGTGCCCTACACTGTAACACCATGTCTCTATATTTCAGGGGTCCTAATAATTGATCATTCAATCCTCTCCAGACAAAGGTCTGGCCTGTCATCCCAGCATGTGATGCTGTTTGGTCAGCATTTCTGTTACTAGTAATGGTTGTGAGTCTGCTCTGCCATCCCTCTTTACGTGTGAGACTGGTAGGTCATCTTCCTGTGGAAATAATTGGTGTCAGACTTTCCTTCTTTTTCTTTTGTTGGTCTGGTCAGATGCATCTTGGAATTAGGACAGGGGGAAGTTGCTTCCTTTGAACAGGTAACAGGGCTCATCACGTGTATATTTTCTACATGGATGTCAGGCAGTCAATACAGATTTGTAACTGGTTGTAGGCCATTTGCTTTTTGAACATTTCTTATAGGGTTAAATGCCTTTTCCAGATACTTTGCCTAACATTAGGAGAGTAATAAAGAAGTGCAGTCCTTTAAGGAATATATTCCTCTTAGTTTGCCAGCCTTATAGTCTCTGGTCAATCCTTCTGACCTATGAATCATAAAAATTCTTGACTATCTTTCATGTTTATATTGATACTCTGTTTTAGCAGGTGCTTCTATGCTCCTGATTTCATCAAGTCCGATCTGAAACAGTTTTATGTTCAAAATAATATTACTGCTGTAGAACTCGTAGTTGCCTAGAGTGTATTATGAACAAACAGAAAACTCCCTTTTAATATTCGAAAACGTGCATGCTGATTCCCCAGCCCAACCAGTTTGCCCATTGTAAATCCCACAATTTACCAATGGAAAAAGGTCCAGTCGCCCAGACCTTTTCCATTGGTATAAAGTGCCCCAAAACCTTTTTTTTTTTTTTTTTTTACAATTAAAAAAAAGAGAAAACGGAGCAATGGAGACTTTCTTTTCTCCGTTGCTTCCGTTTCAAAGCATTGATGTACTGGGTATGCATGGGAACGCAAGTCCCATACGCATGCGCAGTACATCAAAACGAACAAGCAGTATACCACAACTGGCGGAAGAACAGTAATCCGCCGTTATACAAAGACATTATTTAAGAAAAGTACGTTTTTTTTTTTTTAAATAATGTCATTGTATAATAGCAATAACCGACTCCGTTGTTGTGGAATATTGAAGATTTACTCACGGTTGCCTTTGTTTAATCACTCGGGCTTCACCCTCATGATTAAACCACACCAACCGTGGGTAAATCTTCAATATACCACCCCACGTCGTCAGTTATTGCTTAAATAATCTGTCTTATACTGCAGGAGTTTTCCCCAGGAACTCATTCCTTTAGCTGTTTCTTCAAACCTTTTCACATTTTTACCCTTCTCCCTTCTGGCTGGATAATTAAATGTACATATTATTTTTATTTTATTTGTTATTTTTATTTTACAGTTTGTTTACCAGGATAGTCCATTGGGCCGGGAAGAGCCCATTTTCAATGGAGTCCTGGGGAGAAAAGCTTCATAAAAGACATTATACAATGTAGACAAATCATATGCAATTAAGTGATACAGTAATACAGGTGAAGAACATAGTATTAAAAATTTCAATATACAATAGGAATTTCAAAAACAGGAAAGTCTAAGAAAAACATTAGTCAGTATTTACAAAGATTTACAAATGCATTTGTTCATATAATGGACATTTAACAGTAGAGGCAAAGGCAATTCATGTGGGTATCACAGGAGAGTAATCGAAGGATAAGTGGGGCAGGAGGAGTTTAATGCAGAAGTAAGAAAAAAGGGAATGATAGAAGAAGTAGAGTAGAGAGTTGGGGGCTGGAGAGAAAAGTGGATTAGGTGGCATAATAGGTTAGAGTGAGGTATGAGACAAAGCAGAGTGTAATGCTGAGGGATTTAAGTGGGGGTGAGAGCAGGAAAATTTCCTGAGGGAATAAGATTAGAGTGAAACAAGGTCTTAAAGGTAAAGTGGTTAATATATGGTATGAATAGGAGGTGGTAGGGAGTTCCAGAGGCGTGTTAGAAAAAAAGATAGTAAATGTTTGCCTGATGAAGGCTAGACAAACCCCCAAAAGTCCGGGTTCTGTCCAACCCTTTGAGTAAGTTCAATAAGGCTAGATAAAACCCTGTCAGTAAGGGTTCTTTCCAACCCTGGGAGCACGTTCAATAAGGCTAGATAAAACCCTGTCAGTAAGGGTTCTTTCCAACCCTGGGAGTACGTTCAATAAGGCTAGATAAAACCCTATCGGTAAGGGTTCTGGGGGATATAAGATGAGAGTGAAGCAAGGTCTTAAAGGTAGAGTGGTTTTGGGTGGTACGAATAAGAGGTGGTAGGGAGTTCCAGAGGTGTGCTAGAGAAAATGATAGTAGATGTTTGCCTGTTGGTGGGGCAGGCTTATGCAGTTCAATCAGATTCTTGTTATTGGATCTAAGAGGTCTATCAGGTAGATGCATTTTGAGGGAGGAGGCGAGGGAGGGACAGAGAGAGGGATTGAAAATAAGTTTGTGGGCATGAGTGAGTTGAATGTAGGAAAAGTGATTGGGCAGTTCTAGCCAATTTAGTTTGTGAAGGGCGTTACAGTGATGGGTAGAGGATTTGTAGCCTGCTGAAAACTTGCCAATTTTGTTATAACAGGAAGAGAGTTTAGTCTTTAGAGAAGAATTTAAGTTAGTTAGAAGTGGTGTGCCATATAGGAGGGAGGGAATGAGGTATGTGGTAGACAGAACAAACTTTGTAGGGGGAGTTAGTTGTTAGTCATTAGTCATTAGTTTTTTAATGCAATTTCATTTCACAAACATCTCAAATTCTTCTGAATTAAATTGTTAGCTTTACATGGTCATCCTGTTTGGGCAAGCAAGTCCTAGCAGCCATGGTCACTAGCACTGCTGCTTTTTTTCTAACATCCTTAGAATCATGCAGATCACTTGGGCACTACAAAGCTTTGCACTACCAAAACAAACATAGTGCAGAGAGCCATTCCTGAGATTGCAAAGGTGCTGGAAACAGTTCATTTTGAACAATTTGAAATCCACTGCAACTTCTCCTGCTTCGTTTTCCATACCATTGCCAGACCATCACACAAAACCATGAGCAAGACATTTCATTTTTTTATAACTTCTAGCTATCAGGATGCAACAATGTGCTCAGACAGTCCTTTCACAACTAATTTTTAGATTCATAGAGAAATACTAGGCTAGCTGCCATTCCAGGCCATTTTACGCCTAACCTATTCCCCTCAAAGATGATAATCAAACCCTGTACCATGTGTCTGTGAGGTAAACACCTTAACCATTATGCCAGACCCTGACAATTCATGCACTTGTGACAACACAGGGTCATTCTTGGTTTTGTTTTGCATATACCAGCATTTACCACAGATAATAGCAAATGACATAGACATCTACACAAGAGACAGTTGCTGGTTTCTCTGGTTCTTCATATGGTAGCCAGGACTGATATTTCCATTGCCATGTTGTTTTTTTTCCTTGTATTTAGTGTTATGAATAACATGAGTGTGGTAAAGAACACACAAAATGCAGAGAAATCACTAAAATATCTATGTGGTGACCAAATATTAACCGAGCTATTGTCAACTTAGTGACAAAATAACAGTTTTGCACAAATCATCACAATGATGTGAACCTCTAATACTGACATTGGTATCACAATGCCCTTGGCAAAAGATAGTTACTGACTTGTGTGAGTTTAATCACAAAAATCATCTCACTATTGTTAAATGACAACTGGCATGAGACTGAAATAATACATGTACCAACTGCATCTAGCCAACAAATAATATCCAGATTCAAAACTATGCTCTGGAGGTATGGTATAACCAAATAATTGATTACAGTAAATGATACACAGTTTTTGTTCAGTGAATTCCAACAGTTTGTAGCTGATAGTTGTTTCAGTCATACTATATCCATTCCTCACTATGTGCAATTAAATGGTGACACCGAGGCAACAGTTCAAACAGCTGGCATGCTAGTCCACCTAGTGCCACTGAAATAAGCCCTTCATAGCTAATGCTAGTCCACCTAGTGTCACTGGAATAAGCCCTTTATAGCTAATGCTAGTCCACCTAGTGTCACTGGAATAAGCCCTTTATAGCTAATGCTACTCCACATAGTACCACTGGAGTAAGCCCTTTATAACTAATGCTACTGGAATAAGCCCTTCACAAGCAATGCTACTCCACATAGTACCACTGAAGTAACCCTTTACAACTAATGCTACTCCACATAGTGCCACTGGAATAAGCCCTTTACAGCTAATGCTGCTCTACATTGTACCACTGCTGTAAGCCCTTTACAACTAATGCTACTCCACATAGTACCATTGGAGTAAGCCCTTTACAACTAATGCTACTCCACATAGTACCACTGGAGTAAGCCCTTTACAACTAATGCTACTCCACATTGTACCACTGCAGTAAGTCTATTACAGCTAATGCTACTCCACATAGTACCACTGGAGTAAGTCTTTTGCAGCTAATACTTGGAAGACAGATACAAACTGACATGCCATTGTTAGAGTCAACTCTTCAACCAAGAGTAATACTGTACCACACTGTAACAAATTATGGACAGAAAGCTAAAGCTACATACAACTACTACCTGTCCTACAACCTGGTCAAGCTGGCCATTTTAAGTCAGCGGGAAGAAAAGCGGGACTCTGCAGGTGCCACAGTGCAAACATCTGTAAATCCACATTCCTACATATTGTAAAGTTATGGTGGCACCAGAATTCGATGTGACCGCAGATACCAGAGTCACAGTGCAAACATCTGTAAATCCACATTGTGACATATTGTAAAGTTATGGTGGCACCAGAATTCAATGTGACAGCCAATACCAGAGTCACAGTGCAGACATCTGTAAATCCACATTCCTCATATTGTAAAGTTATGACGGCACCAGAATTCGATGTGAACGCAGATACCAGAGTCACAGTGGAGACATCTCTAAATCCACATTCCTACATATTGTAAAGTTATGGTGGCACCAGAATTTGATGTGACCGCAGATACCAGAGTCACAGTGCAAACATTTGTAAATCCACATTCCTACATATTGTAAAGTTATGGTGGCACCAGAATTTGATGTGACTGCAGATAGAAGAGTCACAGTGCAAACATCTATAAATCCACATTCCTACATATTGTAAAGTTATGATGGCACCAGAATTCAGTGTGACAGCAGATAAAAGAGTCACAGTGCAAACATCTGTAAATCCACATGTCTACATATTGTAAAGCTATGATGGTACTAGAATTCGATGTGACAGCAGATACCAGAGTCACAGTGTAAACATCTGTAAATCCACATACCTCATAATGTAAAGTTATGAAGCCACCAGAATTCAATGTGATTGCAGATACCAGAGTCACAGTGCAAACATCTGTAAATCTAAATTCCTACATATTGTAAAGTTATGACATCACCAGAATTCAATGTGACAGCAGATACCAGAGTCACAGTGCAAACATCTGTAAATCCACATTCCTACATATTGTAAAGTTATGGCGGCACCAGAATTCAATGTGACAGCAGATACCAGAGTCACAGTGCAAACAACTGTACATCCACATTCCTCATATTGTAAAGTTATGACAGCACCAGAATTCAATGTGACAGCAGATACCAGAGTCACAGTGCAAACATCTGTAAATCTAAATTCCTACATATTGTAAAGTTATGACGTCACCAGAATTCGATGTGACAGCAGATACCAGAGTCACAGTGCAAATATCTGTAAATCCACATTCCTACATATTGTAAAGTTATGGCGGTACCAGAATTCAATGTGACAGCAGATACCAGAGTCACAGTGCAAACAACTGTACATCCACATTCCTCATATTGTAAAGTTATGACAGCACCAGAATTCAATGTGACAGCAGATACCAGAGTCACAGTGCAAACAATTGTACATCCACATTCCTCATATTGTAAAGTTATGAAGCCACCACAATTCAATGTGATAGCAGATACCAGAGTCACAGTGCAAACATCTGTAAATCTAAATTCCTACATATTGTAAAGTTATGACGTCACCAGAATTCGATGTGACAGCAGATACCAGAGTCACAGTGCAAACATCCGTAACTCCACATTCCTACATATTGTAAAGTTATGGCGGCACCAGAATTCAATGTGACAGCAGATACCAGAGTCACAGTGCAAACAACTGTACATCCACATTCCTCATATTGTAAAGTTATGACAGCACCAGAATTCAATGTGACAGCAGATACCAGAGTCACAGTGCAAACAATTGTACATCCACATTCCTCATATTGTAAAGTTATGAAGCCACCACAATTCAATGTGATAGCAGATACCAGAGTCACAGTGCAAACATCTGTAAATCTAAATTCCTACATATTGTAAAGTTATGACGTCACCAGAATTCGATGTGACAGCAGATACCAGAGTCACAGTGCAAACATCCGTAACTCCACATTCCTACATATTGTAAAGTTATGGCGGCACCAGAATTCAATGTGACAGCAGATACCAGAGTCACAGTGCAAACAACTGTACATCCACATTCCTCATATTGTAAAGTTATGACGGCACAAGAATTCGATGTGACAGCAGATTCAATCAATTTCTGTTGAGTGTCAGCCTGAATATAGTGTTTCACTTAACCAATGAAGTCAAACCGAATCGAGAATTACCATATGGATAATTGGCAAATCTGTTCCTCAATAAAATATTGGAAACAAGGATAGAAACTTGAGTTTGACTCTTCAGGATGACAGACCAAGTGCCAGTTTAGTCTTCAGAATCCAATACTCTGGACTCAACTAATTCAGTTTTGCCTAGTGACAGTAAAAGTTCTGATACAAACTTTAATCCTGTGCTCACAGTTTTCCTGTTTCAGGCTCTCTGAGTAGTTTCTGTTCAAACAACTGACATGTACGTACTAGTGGTTGACTTATATGCATGTCCATGTGTTATCAATGGTATACACATTTATTGGAACAATAAAACAAACTGTTGCTCTTGAAAATAAAATTTGCATGTTATTTCATGGTTTCTCTTCCTTCACAGATTCAGTAATAGAGTATCAGTAAAACAATGTAAGGTTGTGTTTGTGTTTTCCTTGTATGCAGGAAAATTGTATATTTTTTACTTGTTAAGGAGGTAAATTCGTCTTTTCTTTTCATTTTATTTTACCTTTGATTGCAAGATGTGATGTTTTATGTTGCAAAAAGTAAATTAGTACTGCTAGAATGCATGTATAAATTGTGCAGATGTATATAATGCCATTACACTTTTAATGCAAATTTATAGCATTTTCCTTTTGTTTGTCTGCTTAGGCTTCCATGCTATGAATGACCCAGCAGTCTTTGCAATCCTTCACCTAAAAGTAAATGCTCATGATAAAGGTTCTGAAGAAGGAGACTAAAGTATTTAAACTGTGCAAATAACAAAATGAAATGGAGAGCATTACATGGACATTCTTATCCCCCTGAACTACATTTGTGACAGCTCAGAACTCACTATGTCTGTAAGAGCTACTCTAACAAAAGATAAGGACGGTTTTGTTTTATATGATTCCCATTTAAAGTTTGTTACCAAAGCAGTGCATTCAGTAAATAAAGAAAAAACAAAAGTGCTCACTCGTAGTGATCTAAAAATGACCACACATACTTAATAGCATGGATTATAGCCCGATTCTCCTCTGTGTAGGGGTCAATGACCTGAGAGAGGTCCCCTTGAGACGTGTTCAAAGCAGTAGAAAATGATGCCCACGATAAATGTTACTTTAAGAAGTTAAAGTGGTCTTCAGTCAAATTCTTTCCTCTCCTTGTTTAAGTGACTTCCAGTTGACCAAGGGCAGTTTTTTTAACAATTGTTTTCATCTATATGGATTGTTTAAAGTATGCAAGTATTAACTTACTGCAAAAGGCAGAATATGACAGCTCATTTTTTTGCATGGGATAGATTCAGTTATAAAAGCAGATGCATTCCAGCAGATAAAATCCACAGTGTCATAAAATATTTTTTTAGCAATTTTATTTGGCACTTATATCAGGAAACAGACATTAGACACATAAAATCTTGTTTTTCTTTAAGGATGCTCTACACTAATGCTAAAGATCTGAATAAAAAGAGATATGAATTTTAAAGTCATAACTTTTTCCATTAAATATAATAAGATTTCCATTACTGAGGCATAACATTTTACACCCATGTTGGTTATATTGGAATATCTCAGGTTGGACGAAGACTTGTATTGCTTTCCATTCATATACTTACGGTGAGACCACTAGGTGTAAAACTGGAATTCAAAACAATGGTATTAAAAATGTCTACTACCCCTAAATCATTTAGAACTGTTATCAGTCTTGAAGCATGAACAGAACAATGGTTAAGGTGTTTATGACATAATAATTAAGGTGTTTCTGGCATAATGTTTAAGGTCTTTACCATATATATCTAACAAAACATTGTCCAGTTATTTTGTTGGGTGACTTTAATTACCTATGCATAGATTGGCACTCATTTCATGGAGTTCTCATTTTGAAACTGACTTTATTGATCTATCTCTACAAAATATCTATACCCAGTTAGTTTCTTCTCTTTCTAGTTCTAACAGAATTGATCTGGTATTTAACAAACTACATCATATGTTGAATTTAAAGGAAAAGAGATATTTGGTAACTTGCTACATACTGAAATACAATTCAGTGTCAAACATTCCAGAAAAATAACTCCTTGTCAAATGATATATAAGTTAAATCTTCTGTAAAATAAGCTGAAACATAATAGAAAGAGTTTGGCATAATTTATGTTTTATAGAAGGAGATTTGGCTTGGAATAATCTGTATGATATTTGCACACAGTCCTTCAAACATACTATCATTTCTAAATATGGGAGGACATGAAAATTTAAAAATATATAATGGTGTAGGATAATGAAAAGAATTATACATACAGACAAGAAAACACATATATTAACAAGAGAAAAAATAGTGTAAGACAATTCCATGCAACATATCATATGAAATGTAGATTGTAGTTTGTTGAGTAATACAAATTGTCAATGGCATTTAACAAAAACAGATCTGTATAGATAATATACAGTATGAGAAAGAGCTCACAAATTCAATAAGAAGATAATGAAGTCTTAACCTGTTAGGTATATGTGGTATTTGCAGAAGCTTTTATATTTTGATTTTTTAAAGAAGTATACTTTTAGTTCTCTCTTGAATTTGGGAAAGGTAAATGTGTCATAAATTTATTTGAGGATGGATTCCAAGATCCTGGGTGCCATGCCGAATGAGGAGTCTTCAGTCTGTTTTAGTTTTGTGTATGGGAGGGTCACAAGGTTGGGGGCAGGAGTAGTAAAGGATAGGGATTTGGGAATGTATGAGGGATGTTTTCCTTAGAGTCTGTTGGTGAAAAATGGGAAGGATTCCATGTTGATGAAAAATCATTGGTCCAAGTAGGAAAAAGATTTGGGGGGGATGGGAAGCCAGCTAGCTTTTATTAAAGGTGTTACAGAAGTGGTCGCTCCTTGGATGTAGAGGAAGGTTAAACATTTGCAGATCTTGCTGGAGATGAGTTAGTTTCTTTACAAGATGGATGCTGTTTGAGGAGAGCCTATTCTAACTGTGGCAGGAAGACACTGTTGCCTGTGGCAGGAAGACACTGTTGCCTGTGGCAGACCTACCTTTCAGGGGTATTACAAATCAAAATTAAAAACTTATCTTGTTTATAGTAAATATAGAACTAGTATTATGAAAAAGAGGCTAAGTGAGGCCTCCAGATTTTTAAAAAGAGCTACTGTGATTACTAAACAAAATGGGAAGATCTTGTTTTGAAAGTAAGGGACCATAAAAATTCTTACTTTAAATATGTGATTTCATAAAAAAAAAAATAAAAAAAAAACATTAGTACATGTAGGCTCTTTTTCTTATGATGACTCTTTAGTTTGTGATTTTCCAAACACTGTTGATAGGGTCAGTGCGCATTTTTGTCAGTGCCTGTGTATGAAATGCAGTTATGAAAATGCCTACATATGACATACTTAATTTAACCTGCTCTAATTATTACTATTCAGGTGGTTCAAGAATCTGTAGTAAGGGAGAAATGTTCACTGAGCATGGGGTTTGATAATATACAGTATCTGGAGAGTTTATATTCATAATTAAGGACAAGTTAATTGAACCTGCTATCCAAAGTGCTTTCCTAAATGAGAGGAGCTATCTTACATCACATCACTATGTAAGGGTGGCAGAATAGACCTAATGGATCACTAAAGGAAAATGAATCTAACATCAGTAATTATTACATTTTTGAAATGTGTTTAGTTAGTGTTATGAAGTCCCATAATTGATATTCACTGTTACTGGATCAATATCAACATAGGTTCACTGGAGGACGTTCGACCCTTACTAGCTTAATTGAGTTTTATGTCCATGCATGAACAGCATTTTGTATGGGACTAGGTGTTGTACTAATGTACTTTGATTTCTCATGTCCATCAATCCAGTCATCATAAAACAATCAAGGAACATAACTTCAATAACTACATTATACAATGGACGGAAAAATAATTAGATCATAGGTTTCAAAATTACTATAAAACTTCCACGACACCCACAAACTGTACAAATAACACAAATGAAGGCAAAAGGTAAACTGATCCACTCCCAAGTATTTATTTAATGCTTTTGTTTATAAAATACAAACTTCCTTAGAATAAAAGCTTAAAAACTTGAACCATACTGGCCAACTCATTTATAAATGCACTAAAAACATGTGATAAAAGTTGCCTCAGTTTGAAACCAGCATTTAAAGATATATTACTTCTGCTGTTTGTATGACTTGCATTTTCATATACATTACATACTTTCCCACTGCTAAGCTACACAAGGACGTACTTACATATAATATTGCTAAAATAACTAAAATACCTCTACTAGATAAATTCTTATATATGTACATAAATGCATATGTGAATCTAGCTATCATGCTACCTATAACAACGCTGACTTTAAACACAGTATATGCCCCATGAACATAGTTATACCTAGATAGCAAACTTGGCTTTCAGTCTCAAAATAGGACTGATAGAAACCACACCATTTAGTCCTGGATAACTTGTTGCGTTGGTTCGCAGTTGCCATTTGAGTTCATTAAATTCCAAAAAATCATCTGTAGGACCCCCTCTTTCACCTATATCAACATGGTCTATAATAATATATTTAAATGATGGTCTGCAAGTTGGATTATATGTTCAGCTAAGGCATTCTTGGAGTCTTTTTTACTGATATCATATTGATGTTGATATATTCTGGTTTTAAAGTATTTTTGTCTTACCTATGTAAAAACATGGGCATTTTTTGACAAATACCCATATATATATATATATATATATATATATATATATATATATATATATATATATATATATATATATATATATATAAAACCAGTTTGCTGTTATAGTTATATCTCTTTTTCAGCCTTATTGTACCAAAATGGGCTAAATGGATTTCATTCTGCTCTAACATGTATTTACATTGTGGGCAATGCCCACATTTACTCATTTTTCCACACAATTCCTCATATTTAGGTTTTTCTAACATAATTTTAATACTTACACCCTTTTTATAAGATAAACGTGGGTCCACCCTCACCAATTTCTTATAATCTGGGTCGGTGTCAAAAACACACCAGTTTTTTGTAATAATTTCTCTAATATTACCATATTGCTTATTAAATGTTAAAATCATTGCATTTGTATGATCCACTTTAGCAGTATTATATATAGTATCCATACCAGTGTGTCTATCTGAACCCAGCAATGGTAGGAAGTGTCCAGTAGCTCTTTTCTGAGTTACCTCATTACCTATATTGTCTATAAACAGTGTGGGGTAGCCTCCACTAATCAGCATGTTTTTACGAATGTTGGTCTGAAACAACATATTTATCATTATCTGACACCATTCTAGCAAGATGAACATGTTGTCCCTTGACCAGAGACTTTTTTTGGTGCAGGGGGTGCCCGCTCGTAAAGTGTAACAGTGTGGTAGAGTACGTTGGTTTTCTGTAAATAGTAGAGTTTTTTAACTACATGTGTGGCACCATAACATTTTTGGAGTATACTATCCATACAAGTACTGAGACTTTTAATTTATTGGATGTCACTATTTTAAAATATAAAACTAGAGGGATATTTCACTCCATTATTTACTATTGTTCAAGTTTTTAAGCTTTTATTGTGAGGAAGTTTGTATTTTATAAACAAAAGCGCTAAATAAATACTTGGGAGTGGATCAGTTTGCCTTTCACCTTATTTCAAAATTACTATATTATGTCATCATTCAAACTGGATTCATGTTAAATTAGTTGTAATTCGTAGGTACTAGGCCCAATTTTATTTTTGATTTTGTCTCATTCTGACAGATTCCAGCTGTTGGACAAATAAGCATGCTGCTGATATCAAAATTATAGCTGTACTTATAAAAAGCTCAAATGTTTTTTTACATAAACATTTACACCTACTGCATAAATAGATTAAGTCACTTGGCTTGAACTTAATAAATGATATGGTGATGAAATCCTTCTTAATAATACTATCTTGGAAGAAGTGAAAGGTATTATCGACCTATGAATATGGATAAATAATAACATGGACTTTACAGAAAATGTGTTAAGGGCTAGAAGTCAAAGTCTTAGCCATTTAGCTCTACTGATAATGTGATTATTATTGAGAAATCCTGAGGTCCATATAAGTTTATTTGTTAGCATAATTTGCACTGCATAGAGTACAGCTCCAATTTTTGTGGTTATTCAAAACATGTACAGTGAAGTCACCAAACTTATATCTGCTTGCAATCACATTGATTATCATCAAAAGTAATTGGAGCTTAAAACTAGACGTTATGACATACAGTTACTAGAGGTACATTGTGCTTGTTTGGCTTACAAAGCTTTAAATAAGGGAACACTAAAAGAACTATTAGGTCTTAAGTTAAACACAAGGATTCATATTAATTGGTATGCAGCGCTGAATTTTTATATTCCTAAATTTAGAAGTTTAGGGAGAATGCAATTTATATCAGTCCTCATCCTGATATTATGAAATAGGCTTTCATGTACTATCAAACAATCCAATTCTTTGAGCACACTGAAGACTTCACAACAACTGGGTAGGAGTTCAATGCTTCATATTAACATCTTGTAGTCCCTGCTTGTGTTGTTGCAAAATGGGCCAAAACACAGGATATTAGAATTTATGAATCTACTCTTCACTTTATAATACAGGGAGAAATGAGTTGTGCTTTTGAAACTCTGCCCTGGAATTATTTTCTGAGTGAGTCACTTGCAGATATTATCAGTATTTTACTGATGGTCACTCTGTATAACAAGAGGAAACAAGAATGTTCTTTAGCTTGCACATTAGCCAATAAACTTTACATATTAACATCAAGATGGCTGGCAAACCTGTGAGAGCCATGAAGATGAACCAACACTGGAGGACATTATAGCTGGCAGAGGTGTCTTGAGAAACTGCATTCTTTATTCTGATTATGAAGGAACAGTGTGTGTGTGTGTGTGTGTGTGTGTGTGTGTGTGTGTGTGTGTGTGTGTGTGTGTGTGTGTGTGTGTGTGTGTGTGTGTGGGAGAGAGAGAGAGAGAGAGTGCGTGTTTGTAAAACTGTGCTAGGAGACCTTAAGACTGGCCTGTACTCCTGAACTGGTCACAAGATAGAGAGTGTTTAACAGTCTCAGACATTTTAGTGGTGGCACAGATGAATAGATAGGATATGTTTGTACTAGCTGTTGACTAAGACATGCATTTAAGATCACATGGCACTCATCATACTGTAATGAGGAATGAAGACATGTTCTTGTTTGCCAAGTAAGTCATTTAACATGAAAGTCTTGCAGTTGTGAGTTGTGTTTCCATTACTTTTGTTGAAGCTTAGCTCAGCAAGAGAGAGGACAACTGGGTTAGCAGGTAGTTGACTTGAAAAGGTCTACTTCTGGGTATAGGAACACCAAGGGTCTTATGGCATGTCAGAAAAAAAACATGATGCCTAATGGACAAGGATGAGACAGAGATTATAAAGTAGGAAAGTAAACATGCAAACTGCTAACAAACAGAAACTGGAGACTAAGATAAAATGCCAGGCTGTGGAGTTCTAAGGCACCATTGCTAACCATTGTAACACACTTTTGGCAGCTAGAAGGTTGCCATATATGTACCATGTCCTTTATCATAGGAATCATGAGATTCATACGAGGTTCAGTGGCTACAGTGGCTTGCAATCATTATGCTTTAGCAGTGTCCACACTAGATTGTATCTGGCCTCTCAAGGAGGGCAAGGCCAGCCAAGTCTAGGGTGAATTAATGAATATCCATCCAGCTGTCCAGTCCCGTTTGAAGGAAGACAGAGTATCACACTACTTCATCTGCAGGGGAACTCGCTGAGTAATGAATCCGTCTCTCGAACCTGCTTTATCTATCTGCTAAGGCAGCTTTAAATTCCTTGTTCTGGTATATGTGGCACTCTTTGATTTGTGAAGCTACAAGAGATCCTGGACTTCTGAATTTCCGATTGCTTGGAAGGCAAGGCATAGGCCACTTCTGAGGAACCTGTAAGATGCAGAAAAGAGGGACAATGCTTCCAGTCTTTTCAAGTAGCTTAAGGAAATTGAGCCTGTGATCCTCTTTGTTAGGACCCTCTGGGGTCTTTCAGACTGTTTGATAAGTCTGGTGAGGTACATTTCAAAGGGGGAGGTGTATTATATGACTTTTCTGATCAGTGCTGAATATAAGCAGACAATAGCATTTTTAGATCTGGATAATACTCCCCTGATTATCAACTGTGTCAGTGAGAAGGATTTCCTGACAGTAGCTGCTACATGGTGATCAAAGGAGAGGGAATGATCATCCCCAGGTTCCCAGGTCTTTTAAGTACATTTTCATTTTGAAGTGGGATATTGTCAATGCTATATGCTGGGGGATGGTTTGTCTGCCAAATGCAAAAATGTTGCAATTTTTAGCATTTAATTTAAGCCCATTTTCAATGCAGCAGGGATTTGTAAGTGTAACTTCCAACAGTCAGGCTTCTGTGTTGGAGCGGGATTTAACAATGACTCTTAATTTGCAGTCATCTACAGACTTGATTAGACACAGGTATTGGTTTTTAGACTGTAGATCACAGAAGTAAATGCTGAACAAAGCAGTCCCACTGCTGAGCCCCACAGGATACCTCTGGTCACCTTCATGTTCTCTGATGCTGTCCCTGCCACCCACACAATGTGAGTTGTGTCTTTTAGTCAGTTTTGCTATCTGTCTTACCACATAGGAGTCTGTCTGTAATGCGGTTAGTTTATTAGCTTATGGATAGATTCCCCCAGGACATGTTTAGTACTATTTAACAAACGGCCCAGCATGCTATCCGGTCCCATGGAGGAAGTGGTCTTAATCATGTACTGCGTTTTCACAGCACTTTCTTCAGTAATGATGGGAGGTTTGAGAGATATGAGTATCAAAGGGCTTTGGACGGCCATTTCAGAAGTGATATTTGCTAGTATATTGGCAATGTCCAGCAGGTATGCATAGGTTTTGCCATTTAGTGCTATTTTTGTACAATGTTGAGAGTTATTTTTTTCTAACATAACTAAAGAAGATGATGAATTTGGAATTCTCAGTGCCAGTGGAACAACAGGTAGCACACTTGCCTTTGGTGCAGAAGGCTGTGGGTTCTATTCCCACAACAGGTAGATGGATTGTTGACACTGCAGTGCAAAATAAGTGGGAGCTGCACTCCTAAGTATGTCATCCTTCAGATGAGATATGAAACTGAGGTCCCCATCTGCTTCAGGCAGTGGTGACTCAGATGGATATAAAAGATCGCACAGCACCTATCAAAAAGAGTAGAGGGAAGTCCCTGATGTCCTGGTCAAATTTCCCCTCGTAGTGGATTGTACAAGTAGTGTAAACATTATCTATAAATGGGGAAGGCGTAGTGGTGCAGCGGTAGCATTGTCACCTCACAGCAAGAGGTTCTCCGGTTCAATTCTTGGCCGGGGTGCCTTCTGTGGGGAGTCTGCATGTCCTCCCTGCATTTGTGTGGGTTTCCTCCATGTGCTCCTGTTTCCTCCCAAGTTTCAAAGATATGCATCTGGAAGGTTTCTCCCCGGGCCTCAACTGAAAATTGGCTTCATTCCAAGTCGGACTTTCTCGGCAAACAAATGTTAAATAAAATGGTGGGAGGTTGGTGTAATGGTTAAGTTGCTTACCTTAGAAACACGAGGTACAGGGTTTGATTCTGACATGGGGTAATTGGCTAGGCTTAAAAATGGCCCATAAGGGCAGTTAGCCTAGTACTAACTTATGAAAACAAGAAACCAAGTAAAAGATAATGTCAGAAAAAAGGGGTGCTCACCAGGCAGAATTTTCACACAAAAGAGTATTTATTAAATGCTCTTTTCCTGTTTAAGTCCTTTCAACAGGATGAAAGCACTTAATAAATACTCTTTTGTGTTAACATTTTGCCTGGTGAACCCCCTTTTTTCAATGTTATCTTCTCCTAGTAGTAGAAATATCACCTCAGGTCTCCCCTGAAAAGAGGCCACTAGCCTAGTGGGACCAACTTGGTTAACAAGCAGTCAATTAAATAAATTGTCCTTGGCTTCAGATGCCAACCTGAGTTCATGGGCTGTCTTAATAGATCTAAGTTTTTTTTTTAATTCTTAGTCAAATTTCTAATAATTCCTTGACTTGGGGATCTTTATATCTGTTTTGTACTTCAATGATTTTTTTTCTTTAATTGCAGATTTTATTTATGTCAGTGGACCACCAGGGTGGTTTGCTTTTATATTCCCTTTATATTTGGATCTACATGGACTACCTATTGTATACATTCATTTATATAGGTTGCTGTGTCTTTCGGCTTTTCCCGGTTAGGGGTCGCCACAGTGGAACTCCGGTCCGCTAATGATTGGCAGTAGATTTTTTATGTGCCGAGTTACCAGCCCTGACGCACAACCTTCAACGAAGGTACGCCCATTCATGCATGTCTCCACACAGAAGACGCTCTAGCTGAGAATCGAACAGGACAACGTCTTACTGTGAGGCGACAACGCTACCGCAGCACCACCACTGCAGTTCACATTCATTTATATAGGTATAAAATTCATTTGTGACTCTATCTGCTGAAGTGATCCCTGGGGTTATTGTTAAAAGAGAAATATTTTATTTATGTTTTAACTTTTACTTTATTTTGAATGTGTTAACCTGGACACAGGACTGATTCTACTGGACCTACTTAAGTTTCAGTCCGGGTGTAAACACAATAGATGTATGACGTTATAATTTCATTGGAAATTACTAGGCTAACGGTTTAAGGTCCCTTACTAGCCTAGCCAATATAACCAGATTTTAACCAATATATAAAAGACAAAATGCAATATATACATACATTATATACAAAGTGAATATCAGAGATTGCTTAAGGGTATAAAGACAATAGATACATGACATTATATACAGATTGACTAACAAAACACAATATATTTATGCATTATGCACCATGTGGATATCTGAGATAGCATGCTGAAAGAATCACAATGAAATTATTTATTTTTTAATAAAAGGAAAATAATTTTGACCAAATTTAAGAAGAGTAATTTCTAGAATGTTAGAACCCTTGTCACTGAAATAAATAAACCAATCAGGAGCTTAATAAATTCCACCAAAGCCATGTTTGAGGCAAAATAGCTACTCAAGCCAAAGAAAATCACAAGGCATTTTTTAGTTATGTTCGTAATCTCAAAAGAACAATGCGGCAGTGAGCTGAGCTGATTGTGAATGATGTTATCTACACTGAAGCTGAAGATATAGCAAACCTACTGGCCGATAAAATTTAGCTCTAACTTTACCTCTCTTTCCCCATTGTCTGTCTCTCATGATATACCTGAAACTAGCCCACCTCCAGCTGTCATACAAGATCATATCCTAATAGTTCTGTCAGATGCTAAAAATACTGCATCTTTGGGTCTTGACAATATCCCTGGACACATCTCAAATAGCATGACACACAATTTAGACACACCCCTAACAACACTGTACAGTCTCATTCTCCATACAGATTTTGTACCAAGTAAATGGAGAATGGCTACAGTCATTCCCCTACATAATGGAGGACCTTTTACAGACCCATAAATCTTAACAGCCTCATATGCAAGGTCATGGAAAGGCTTGTCATGCAATTAATCAGTCAAGACATAGGAAACCCCAAACACTGGACCTGTCTGGGATCATATGAGTTGTTTGAATAAACACACGTATTATAGCTGGCAGGATAGTTGATTATATTCTGGCTTGAGGAGGACTTACCATCACGTTTCCATATGAGGTCTTTGTTTTTTATTTATTATACTCTCATATGCATGTACTAGCGGACCGTTGTTTTGCTGTGGTGTCCCCTAATGGGAAAACCCAAAAGCATGATGCCAGGGCACTTCTATGGGCTGGGCTTGTAAAGGCTCCAGGGCCATTAACTAGTACACACCTATGAACCTATGAAGATACGTAGGTACTAGGCATACAATCCAGGAGACCATTAAGGAGCCTAACTGTAATTCACAATTGTGCCAAAGCACAGTCTGATTAAGTGACTTGCTCCAGATCGCACATTAGGCAAATAAAGGCTGAGGGAATCAAACCGTGTACTACAGGAAGTACCTCATTTACAATTCATAGTCTTAATCCTTTGTGCTAACAACCCTTTTTGATTATTTTTAACTAGTTTATCTGCTCTGCTTCTGAGGTGGCCCTTTATGATACCAATAAAAATGTTTGGCCCAAGATGCTGACTGTGGAAAATAAAACGACACCTGTGAATGTGTATATTTTATAGCTATACAGATAGGCTGGATAAGGAGTTATACTAGAAATTTACAGACGTAAAGGGCATTACTTGTTGATTGTAATGGTATTTCTTTTTGTTCATGCTAAAAGCTTAATAGCTTTAAAACTGTTTGGGCACCATAATTTGTACATGAACGATTTACTTTAGATTTTAAAGTTAACTTTCCCAATAAGATGTTCAGTCAGTGGGTGTCATTCTGTTAGGTGCATGGGTGGTGTAGACATAAGATATATAAAATGTTAAGTATTTCTTTGCTCTTTAACAGAATGGCTGCCTAAAATCATTTTGATCAGCTTGTTGCTAAACTAGATTCTGAAACACTAATTGCTGTTTCCTACTCTCTTCTGAAGAACATATTGAACTTTGCAAGATGAGTACATCATCGTCAATTATTTTTGTCTGCTTCTTGATTAAAACATTACAGCTGGTCAGATTTGCATTTAAATTGCATATTGGCAAATTTCCAAACAGAAATATAAACCACTACAGCATCTAACTAGAAAACTATTCCAGCTTCTGATGTAATTCCCAGATACAAATTACAATTTATTCACTGCTCTTTTTTTTTTTCAAATACTGACTGTGCTTCCATCCATATCTCATATTACATAATTTTACAGGTCAATAACTACATTAAATTGTTAAATTTTTTTAATTATTCATGCTCGACCCTATATGTGCATGTTTGCAGATCAGTTTTTGAGTATTATTCATTGCTGTCTTTTAGAAATGATTTCCCCAAAATATTTTACCACACCAGATACATAAATAGATAATGGAACAAAAGCTAACAGAATAAAAGGGGATACCAAGAAACAAAAAAGCAAGTTATGTATATATATATATATATATATATATATATATATATATATATATATATATATATATATATATATATATTTTTTTTTGGTGTGTGTATGAAAGTTCAAAATTATATATATATATATATATATATATATATATATATGTGTGTGTGTGTGGGTGTGGGTATGTGTGTGTGTGTGTTCATATATGAAAGCTCGAAATTAAGAACTAGACCTATATATATCTATATCTATATATATATATATATATATATATATATATATATATATATATGGTTCATAGGTTGGTACTAGGCTATTGGCCCTAGGGCCTATACGAGCCTAGCCATAACAATTCCCTGGATATTTCTTCCCACAATATTTATTTCCCTGGACCCCTGTCTAGCAGGGTGACTGACGTGATCCCGGGGGTGAATTTCCTATCTCTCATCCAATCGTCAAGGTTCCTTTTGAAGAGGGCCAAGGAGGCGCTTTGCTTGACATGTATGGGCAGTCTATTCCAGAGTATGGGGAGTCTCTGGGTCATAGCAACCATCCACAGCACATTATTAATAATATTCCCCAAACTCAATTCAAAAGACCTAAGCGTATATGTAGTCAATCTGATGATTTTCAGATACAGGCCGAACAGATGAGGTCTAGATTTTTGGCAAGGGGCTATAAAGCTAGGCAAGCTGATAGAGCCCTAAGTATGGTGGACTCCGTACTAGAGAACAATTATTAATGGGGGTCAAAAGGCCACAGGTTGAAGGGAATCAAGTCATCAGGTTTATGACCAAGTTTGGAAGCAATAGCTTCAAAATAAAAGACATAATACAACGACATTGGCACATATTGAAGACTGACAGGTTCTTGGACACATTAATAGACTCACAGTGTTCCTTTGTATATAGGAGAGGGAAGATCATAGGTGAAAGTGTAGCTAATTTCAAGAAGAGTCATAAAAAAGTTAGAGACAACCAAACCAGCAAAATAATGGGCAGTGCATATTGTGGACACTGTGTCCACTGTAAGGTTATTTCAAAAACTAAATCATTCACGTCTATAAATACACCCAAGGTTTATGATATTAGACACTTGATTACTTGTAGCAGTGAATGGGTGATCTATATGGCGGTGTGCCAATGTGGGGCTTTTTATGTGGGGCAGACCTCTTTATCTTTTCGACAGAGAATAGCATAACATATCAGCGATATCAATTGTAAAAGAGTACGGAGCACCCTGTACAAACACACTCAAATGCATGCAGGAGCACACTTTATTTTTCTGGGTTATCGATCAGGTAGTAGGGGATAATTTAACGTTGATCAGCAAACATAGGATACTAACTGAAAAAGAAAGGAAATGGATAGCGTATCTAGGAGCATTATTTAAACCAGGTCTAAATGACCACTGGTAATACCATTTAGGGTATAACATGTGTTAGTCAGTGTGCTAGTTGAATTAATAATGTATTTAGGTAGTTATATGCATTAAGGTATCTACAGTTTTTATTGTAATATGTGGTATGGTTTTTGTGTCTAAAGAATATCACAATTGAATTTGCTAAATACAAGTGGTGTCCCACAAGGCTCAGTCCTGGGACCTCTCTTGTTCGGTATATATTTCTCGGAGGTACAGGCCAACACGGAAGGACTGTGGCTGACCAAGTTCGCAGATGACTGCAAACTGGGCGCCATAATCGACTCTCCAGCCGACACAAGCATCCTCCAAAAGGGCCTCATAGAAACAGACAACTGGTGCCAGAGCCATGGCCTCAAGCTAAATGCCAAAAAGTGTATAGTCATCCCCTTTGGCAAAACAAAGTGCTCACAAATTACCACATAGGTGGTAATCCATTAAGTACAGAAGAAGTAATTAGGAACCTGGGGACCCAAGTTGATAGCAATCTCTCATTTGACAACCACGTGGCCAAAGTGGTTAGCAAAACATTTTATATAGCCCACCTAATCATGAAGGGATTCACATCTAGATCAGGAGAGGTCATCGTGCCTCTTTACTCATCCCTCATCAGGCCCATAATTGAGTACAATGCCCCTTTTGGGATGTACCTTACCAGACACCTGCAGCAACTGGAAAGACCCCAAAAGTACCTCACCAAGAGGATCAAAGGGCTCAAACAGATGCCATATGCTGCCCGGTTAAAGAAACTCCAGCTCTACTCAGTGGCATACCGCCTGTTCAGAGGCGATCTGTGCCTGACGATAAAGCCATGTCCAACCCGGAATTAATGGACATGCTGCACCTCAGAAAATCCAAATCCTATCGAGCTACGCGAGAGACTTGAACCTCAGCACTGAAATAAATAGGACATGCTGGAGGGACAGATTCATAACCCAGAGGCTCCCTTCACTCTGGAATAAAATCCCAGTCCAGGTTAGGCAGAGTCCCTCATTGACTCTCTTCAAGAGGAATCTTGATGAGTGGATGGGAGATCGTAGGTTTACCCCAGGTATCACTTCTGTGTCACTGTTAGACAGAGGCACAGTATACTAACCTCGAAAAAGGGCATAGCAAAATAAATTTAAAATGGGTGGCGAAAGCCAAACACGTTCTGGCTAGGCTGATAAATGCCCTAGGGCAGATAGCCTAGTATGAACCTATGAACCTATGATTGAAAGGGGTATAAATAAGTCACTGTTCCCTACTTGCAATACACACTGATGACGCCAGGGGGCGAAACCTAGGTTTGTGTATTGTGTACTTTGTTTTTATGTGAGCCGGGCATTAAATCTATGGCAGCACTTAGCCATGTACCTGTTTGGAGTTCTTTTTACTTTTATTTTCTTTAATATGCTATACACTCATTTTGGACTTCTGCGGTGGTGCAGCGGTAGCGTTGTTGCCTCACAGCAAGAGGTTCGCCCGTTCAATTCTCGGCTGGAGTGCGGAGAGTGCCTTCTGTGTGGAGTCTGCATGTCCTCCCCGTGGTTGGGTGGGCGTTCGAAAGACATGTGTAAATGGGTGTGCCTTCGTTGAAGGTTGAACGTTGAGCTGGCACCTCGGCATTCGTGAAAATCTACTGCCAATCATTAGGGGACCGGAGTGCCGCTGTGGCGACCCCTAACTGGGAAAAGCCGAAAGACAACAACAACATGCTATACACTCATTTTGGGTGTTTGTATGCTGGTTGGTGCTGGATATTGGGGAGCATGGTGTGTATTCAGTCCGAGCACACATTTCACAGAGAACCTGTTTTTTGTCAGTGAATATATATATATATACATTTTAAAAACCGACACGAGACGACTAGTGTCCACAGTCCATGCGAGAGAATCGACGAGGCAGAAGACCGACGCGGAGGGAAGCACCGACGCTGAGAAGCTGCGATGGGGAGGATATATAAGTCTGCGCGCAGTGACGGACTATAGGGGCGCGGTAAGGTAAGTGTGCGATGATATATATATATATATATATATATATATATATATATATATATATATATATATATTTATTTTTTTGTGTGTATGAAAGTTCAAAATTTTATATATATATATATATATATATATATATATATATATATATATATATATGTGTGTGTGTGTGTTCATATATGAAAGTTCGAAATTAAGAACTAGACCCATATATTATATATATATATATATATATATATATATATATATATATATATATATATATATATGGTTCATAGGTTGGTACTAGGCTATCGGCCCTAGGGCCTATACGAGCCTAGCCATAACAATTCCCTGGATATTTCTTCCCACAATATTTACTTCCCTGGACCCCTGTCTAGCAGGGTGACTGACGTGATCCCGGGGGTGAATTTCCTATCTCTCATCCAATCGTCAAGGTTCCTTTTGAAGAGGGCCAAGGAGGTGCTTTGCTTGACATGTATGGGTAGTCTATTCCAGAGTATGGAGTGTCTCTGGGTCAGGAACCTATCCCTCCAGCATGTTTTGTTCATTGTGATGACAAGGTTTAGATCCCTGGAGCGTGTGGCTTTGAGGGATTGGGATTTCTTTAAGTGGAGCATGTCCAACAGCTCAGGGTTTGACATGGCCTTGTATGTTAAGCACAGATCGCCTCTGAGTAGATGATTTGCCACAGAGTATAGCTGGAGTTTTTTTAGATGGTCAGCATAGGGCATCTGCTTTAGGCCTGTGATTCTTTTAGTGAGGTATTTCTGCGGCCTTTCCAGCTGTTGCAGATGTCTTTTAAGGTACATACCAAACGGAGTGTTGTACTCTATAATGGGTCTAATGAGGGATGAGTACAGTGGAACAATGACCTCCTTTATTCTGGATGAAAAGCCCTTAGTAATGAGGTGTGCCACATAGAAGGATTTCCTGACTGTTGTGACGATGTGGTTATCGAAGGTGAGACCACTGTCCACCTGTGTCTCTAAGTCTCTCATCACACTTTTGGTGATTAGCGTACTGCCATCTATGTGGTAATTCATGGGTACATGTTTTTTCTCAAAGGGGATAACTATACATTTCTTGGCATTAAGCTTGAGCCCATGGCTCTGGCACCAAGCATCTGTTTCTATAAGGCCATTTTGTAGAATATCCACATAATTTGGGAATTCAATAATGGCTCCCAGTTTGCAGTCATCTGCGAACTTTGTTAGCCAGAGTCCCTTAGTGTTGGTCTGTACTTCAGAGAAGTAGATGCCAAACAAGAGCGGCCCCAGGACTGAACACTGAGGTACTCCACTTGTTACTTGTCTGGAGCTGGATTTGGAGTCGGTTACTTTTACAGTCTGGGTTCTGTCAGTAAGCCAGTTGGCAACCCATTGAGTGACGTAGGGAATTTATGCCCAGCTTAGTAAGTTTATCTATGATTCCAGAGTGGGGGATGGTGTCGAAGGCCTTGGCGAGGTCCAGATAGGCTGTGTGGAACACCTTACCCTCATCCACTGCTCTGGAGACTGATTTGAAAAGTCAATCAGGTTCAGGAGACAAGATCAGCCCTTCATGAACCCAAACTAAGGTTGACAATGTCTTATTATATAGTGTATATATATATATATATATATATATATATATATATATATATATATATATATATATATATATATATATATATCGTTGTTGCCTCACAGCAAGAGGTTCTCCCGTTCGATTCTTGGCTGGAGTGTGGGGAGTGCCTTCTGTGTGGAGTCTGCATGTCCTCCCCGCGGTTGGGTGGGCATTCGAAAGACATGCGTAAATGGGCGTGCCTTCGTTGAAGGTTGGACATCGAGCTGGCACCTCGGCGTTCGTGAAAATCTACTGCTAATCATTAGCGGACTGGAGTTCCGCTGTGGCGACCCCTAACAGGGAAAAGCCTAAAGACAACAACAGCAACAAATATATATATATATTTTATACAACTTTGAATTTCTTATGGTTGAGACCATAAGATCGAAGTTGTGAAACTTCAAAATTTAAATAAAATAAAAATAAAAACAAAAAAAAATTGCAAACCCCCCTGCACTCCCAACCCCCCTGCTAATTAAATATACCCACTCTGGGATCGCACTACATTGAGCGAAAATGGTAAATATACCATTCTGGTTTGTACAGCAATCTCCATTTAAACAATTTGAAGTTTCACAACTTCGATCTTAAGGTCTTGACTCCAAGAAATTTGAAGTTATGAAAGTTCAAAATTTAGAAGATAGAAGATATATATACATATATATGGATTCACTTTATAATCTCGAAATACTAAAATATCGAATTTCAGTATTTTGAGACTATAAATCCAAAACACCAAAAAAACGAAAACCAAAACCACGACCGTTAAAGCACACACACAAACACAACTACACCTACCTCCACACAACACAAACATACACACACACACACACACACACACACACACACACACACACACACACACACACACACACACACACAATTACTATAAGCAGGGGGGGCACCCCCCCCTACTTATATATACTAACTCTGAGGTCACACTAAACACCAACAGACACACAAAACCCACCAACATACATTCCACACCTCCCTCGCACAAACACATATCACACAGGTACAAACACCACCACTCTCAACACTGACACACTCACACTGTCACCTACGTACCCTAACCCACACCTAACACTCCCCGACACACTCACAAACACACAAATCCTTAAAAAAAACACACTTACCTAATGCGCCATCAGTACCTTGGGTTTGACATTTCCGGGTTCGATATTCTGCAGTTTTGCACATCTGCACATTCGACACTTTGTTTTCGAGATACTGCAATTCGACATTTCAGTATTTCAAGATTCCAAAGTGTTTAGGAATACTGAAATAACACAGTCCCGAGGACCAGAATCTCGAGTTTGCGAAATCTCAAAAGTAGTGAATGGGGATTGCAGTACAGTGCGGAATGGCAACTTTGCCATTCACTCCACTGTAGTGCAATCTTGGAGTTGGTATATTTAAGTTGCAGAGAGTGTGGGGGGTGAAGGTGGGCTTGCCCCCTGCATACAGGTTAGAATAGTTTGCTGGATGTTTTACTTTTTTTTTTTTTTTTAATGTTTGAGATTCTGCAATCTCGAGATTCTGGTCGTCGGGATTTAGACTTTCGGGATTGTGGAATTTCGGTATTCCATAGTGATCCTATATATATATATATATATATATATATATATATATATATATATGTGTGTGTGTGTGTGTGTGTGTGTGTGTGTGTGTACATATATATAGATATAGATATTATACAGACTGTAAACACTGTGTATCGTATACATGCACAGCAGTGTGGAATATAGCACTGCTACTCCTCAGTGCTGGCTTTCTGTATTTCATTGTTAGCTGTGTTATCTTCTGGGTAAAGCATGCATGTTATCTCTGTGTTCACAAGGGTTTTATTGTCTCTGGTTTCCTCCTACATTCCAGAAACAATGCTGGCAGGTGAGTTGGTCATGCTAATTGGCCCTGGATTTTTAAATAAGTGTGGCTATGTGAATGTGTGTGCCCTACTTTGGTCTGGCATCGCATCCAAGTCTGGCTGCTCATGGCTCCCATTCTGTTGATTACAGATCATTAAGCATCATACCATCAAAGGTTTAGACAATCATTAAAGGACAGTGTATTTGATTGAGAGGGGGCCTCAGTCTCTCTCCCTATATACTATACAGTGGATATAAAAAGTTTACACACCCCTGTTAAAATGCCAGGTTTTTGTGATATAAAAAAAATGAGACCATTAGACCTCATTAGACCCATTATAGAATACAACGCCCCATTTGGTATGTACCTCTCAAGACATCTGCAACAACTGGAAAGGCCTCAGAAATACCTCACTAAAAGAATCACAGGCCTAAAGCAGATGCCCTACGCTGACCACCTTAAAAAACTCCAGCTATACTCTGTCGCATATCGTCTACTCAGAGGCGATCTCTGCTTAACATACAAGGCCATGTCAAACCCAGAGCTGTTGGACATGCTACACTTAAAGAAATCCCAATCCGTCAGAGCTACACGCTCCAGGGATCTAAACCTTGTCATCACAATAAACAAAACATGCTGGAGGGATAGGTTCCTGACCCAGAGACTCCCCAGACTCTGGAATAGATTGCCCATACATATCAAGCAGAGTGCCTCTTTAGACCTCTTCAAAAGGAACCTTGACGACTGGATGGGAGAAAGGAAATTCACCCCAGGGATCACGTCAGTTGCCCTGCTAGACAGGGGTCCAGGAAAGTAAATAATGTGGGAAGAAATAGCCAGGGAATTGTTATGGCTAGGCTTGTATAGGCCCTAGGGCTGATAGCCTAGTACCAACCTATGAACCTATGAACCTATGAACCACAGTAAATTATTTCAAAACTTTTCCCACCTTTTAATGTGACCTGTAACTTGTACAATTCAATTGAAAAACAAACAAATCTGTAAAAAACATACAATAAGCTGGTTGCATAAGTGTGCACACCCTTAAACTAATACTTTGTTGAAGCACCTTTTGATTTAATTACAGCATTCAGTCTTCTTGGGTAGGAGTCTATCAGCATGGCACATCTTGACTTGCAATATTTACTCACTCTTCCTTGCAAAAGTGCTCCAAATCTGTCAGATTGCGAGGGCATCTCTTGTGCACAGCCCTCTTCAGGCCACCCCACAGATTTTCTATTGGATTTAGGTCTGGGATCTGGCTGAGCCATTCTAAAACTTTAATTTTCTTCTGGTGAAGCCATTCTTTTGTTGAATTGGATGTATGCTTGGGGTCATTGCCGTGTCGAAAGGTGAAATTCCTCTTCATCTTCAGCTTTCTAGCAGATGCCTCAAGGTTTTGGGCCAAAAGTGACTGGTATTTGGAACTGTTCATAATTCCCTCCACGTTGACTAAAGCCCCAGTTCCAGCTGAAGAAAAGCAACCCCAAAGCATGATACTGCCACCACTATGCTTCACTGTGGGGATGGTGTTTTTTTGGGAATGTGAAGTGTTGTTTTTGCACCAAACGTACCTTTTCGAATTGTGGCCAAAAAGTTCAACCTAACACATTTATGGTTTTGGGAGACGATGTATTGTTTTGCAAATTTTAGCCAGGCCTGGCTGTTTTTCTGTGTAAGAAAAGGCTTCCGTGTTGCAACCCTATCCCATAGCCCAGACATGTGGAGAATACGGGAGATTGTTGTCATGTAGCACACAACCAGTACTTACCAGAAATTCCTGCAGCTCCTTCAGTGTTGCTGTAGGTCTCTTGGCAGCCTCTCTGACCAGTTTTCATCTTGTCTTCTCATCAATTTTGGAGGGATGTCCAGTTCTTTGCAACATCACTGTTGTCCCATATTTTCTCCACTTTTTGATAACTGTCTTCACTGTGTTCCATGGTATATCCAATGCTGTGGAAATTTTTTTGTACCCTTCTCCTGACTGATACCTTTCAGCAAGAGATCCCTTTGATGCTTTGTAAGCTCTCTGTGAACCATGGCTTTTGCTGTAGTAGGCAACTGAGTAAATGTCAGAAAAATCCTACTAGGACAGCTGAACTTTATTTGGGGTTAATCAGAGTCTCTTTACTTGATGGTAGGTGTGTACCTAAGAAGACTGAATGCTGTAATTAAATCAAAAGGTGCTTCAACAAAGTATTAGTTTAAGGGTGTAGACACTTACGCAACTAGCTTATTGTATGTTTTTTCTTTTTTATATTTTTTCCCTTAACAGATTTGTTTGTTTTTCAATTGAATTCTACAGGTTATAGGTCACATTAAAGGTGGGAAAAGTTTTTAAATGATTTATTGTGGTCTCATTTTTTTATATCACAAAAACCTGGCATTTCAACAGGTGTGTGTAAACTTTTTATATCCACTGTATGTATATATCTGGGTCCTAGTTGCATCACCAAATTTACGTTTAACTGAACTCCAAATAACCAAGACCACTGTGCTGAAAGAATCGTATGCCGAACACTGACTATGCCAAAGTTCATTTCAGCGAAATGATGAGTATACAGCAATTTCTCTTGATAGCATCGTAACAGTTAAATAGAGATTGCACTACAGTTAAGACTGGGAAATCTACCCTTGTTGTCACTGTAGTGCGATCTCGGAGTTAGTATATATAATTTGCAGGGGGTGTGGGGGGCATAGGGGGGCTGGCCTCTCTGCAAAAATGTTAGGAAATGTTTATTTTTGGTGTTTGTTTGTAAGTGGGTGTGTTTTCGATGTGTTGTGGTTTGGGATTGTTAGTGTTTGGCATATTGTTCTTTCGGTACAGTGGTACTCAGTTATTTGGAGTTCAGTTAAACGTAAATTTGGTGAGGAAACTAGGACCACCACATTGCCACTGTGGTCAGAAAGTCCTTCTATGTGGCACATCTCATTACTAAGGGTTTTGCATCCAGGAAGAAAGAGGTCATTGTCTCCCTCTACTCTTCCCTCATTAGGCCAATCATTGAGTATAATGCCCCATTTGGCATGTACCTGCAACAAGTGGAGAGGCCGCAAAAGTACCTCACAAAGAGGATTCTAGGCCTTAAACATTTGTCCTTTATGGACAGACTAAATAAACTCCAACTATTCTCTGTCTCTTATCGCCTACTTAGAGGCGATCTCTGCTTGACTTACAAAGCCATGTCTGACCCAGCTTTGTTAGAAATGCTACATCTGAAGAAATCCCAATCCCTCTGCAACACACGCTCCAGAGACCTCAACCTCATTACCACAATCAACAGAACATGCTGGAGGGACAGGTTCATAACCCAGAGACTGCCCATGCTATGGAATGGACTTCCCATACATGTCAAGCAGAGCACTTCACTGGCCCTCTTCAAGAGAAATCTTGATGAGTGGATGGGAAATAGAAAATTCACCCCAGGGATCACTCCAGTGGCTTTACTCGACAGAGGCACTGGGAACTAAGGTCGGGTGGCACAATGCCAGGGTAATCCTATGGGCTAGGCTAGTAAAGGCTCCGGGGCCATTAGCCTAGTACACACCTATGACCTATATATATATATATATATATATATATATATATATATATATATATATATATATATATATATATGTATATATATATACACACACGAAAATGACAGTGCCATAGCAATCCAACAGTATTCCAATAATATGGATAAGACCAACAAACCAAATATGAATATAAGTAAATCAACAAACCAAATATGAATATAAGTAAATCCAAGTTTATTATCTAAATAAACTTGGACTTACTTATATTCATATTTGGTTTGTTAGTCTTATCCATATTATTGGAATACCGCTGGATTGCTATTGCGCTGTCATTTTCGTATATAGTTTGTTGGTTGTTGTTTCTTCGCTTCAATATATATATATATATATATATATATATATATATATATATATATATATATCTACTAACTTCTAAGATAGCATTACAGTGGGGAAAAAGAATTTTCTAATCCTTACAGTTATATGATCTCAGTCAAATACACTGCAATATCTTAATGTACTGAATGGTCAGATGGAACATGTAGAATGTTTTGTTGTTAACCAAACAGTAATTGAGCATTAGGAGTAAACCATATGTGTTTATGTGTGTGTGTGTTTGTCTGTTTGCAGGGCGTGTTGGTATAAAGCCCCCATAGGTCAAATGCTCAAAACACACACGCGTATATACACACACACACGCACGCACACACACACACACACACACACACACACACACACACACACACACACACACACACACACACATCAAAAGAATTCTACCTAATTAACCTTGTGTTCCCCCTGGAAATATCTACATCTTAAAAATGCAGTAGAGCAATTCAGTGCATAGTTCTACTGCACTATTTGAGTCATGAAGCAGAAATATTGTAAGGTGTCTTTTGATAGCATTGAACCATTCACTTCATTGAAAGGATCAGGGTGTTAGTGCCACTGGATGTAAGTATTATAAAGCTGTCGGTATGTGTGAGTGGGAGCTTCCACGTGTTCCTGAGATAGCCATAGAGCAATGATCAAATAGAGAGGATTATAAAAAGTTACGAATTTTGCAGATTAAATATAGTAGGAAAGGGAAACTGATTGCTACCAAATCTATACTGTAATGTAGAAGCATTCTGCTTGAAAGCACAAGACTGTTCCCCAGCACAATTACTTATGAAATGAAATAAGTTGCCTACCGACACTTTCTTGTTTTGGCCAGCGTACCAAATCAATGTCGTTTAGTTCTAAGAAATTAGCATAAAATATATATTGCTGTAACATAAATTCAAAGGTCCTTTCAAATTTACAGAAAGGGAATAAAGTGATACAGCTGATACAGTATGCTGACTATACATATTTGCATAGAGTTGAAAATTACAGCAACAAGCAAAGACTGAACTATGTGTATATAATAAAGTTTTTAATTCTGAATTGCATGATGCGATTGAATTGAAACACTTATGATATACTAGTCCATAAGTGCATTATTTCTAGGATCATAGGAGACTGCTAGACTATTGACCCAGAAGTCATTTTAAGCCTAGACAATTCAACCCAATGTAATACTATAGAAGTGCTAGTCAGCATTCAAGTTTGCATTTATTGATACCTGCCCATGTCCAGGAGGGTTGTGGGCACTATCCCTGGTAAGAATTTACAGTACCCCATCCACTCATCCAGGTTCATCTTGAACAGTGTCATAGAGGGTCTTCAGAGAAGTGTCTATGCACACCCTCCAGTTAGATATAGACAACTATACCGAATCAGTGCTTGTCTACATAAATAAATGCATGGAGGATGTAACCACCATGAAAGTCATCACTACAAGAGCTAATCAGAAGCCCTCACTCACCAGGAATGCCTGTGAGCTACTGAGGGAAAGAAACACAGTCTTCAAGGCAAATGACAAAGAAAGGTTAAAGGTCAGGTCAAATCTGAAAAAGGGCATCAAAGAGGCAAAGAGGGAGTAGAGAAGGAAAATTCAGTTCCCCTACCAAGACATGAGGGACGCGAGAAGCCTATGGCATTGGATACAGCAGCTCACAGACTATAAGACTAAAACACCCCAGTGTGATGACAGCTTGGAATTTCTAAATGAACTGAATTCCTTCTTTGGGACATTTGAGGAGAAGAACACCACCATACCTTCTAAAACAAACACTGCCAAAGAAGATAAACTTAAACTTAAACTCCGAGGAGGTGAGGCTTCAGCTTAAGCAGGTGAATCCAAGCAAGGCTGCTGGATCAGATAACATACCTGGCTAGGTGTTGAAGGGGTGCGCTGATCAGTTATGTCTGGTACTGACAGACATCTTCAACTCATTCCTTGATATGGAGAAAGTTCCCTCACATTACAAGGAAACAAGTATTATCCCACTCGCAAAGAAACCCAATCCTACCTGCCTCAATAATTTCAAACCGCTCGCCTTAACCTCAAACGTCATGAAGTGCTTTGAGAGGATTGTGAAGAAACATCTATCTGTGGGTCTGCCTAAGTCCTTCAATCTGCTCCAGTTTGCATACCAGGCAAATAGATCGACTGTGGATGCGATATCAGTCGCACTAAAACACCTAGAAGGAAGGAACAACTATGTAAGGCTGCTGTACATCGACTTCAATCCTGCGTTCAACACTGTTATACTGATGTAACTGGTGGAAAAGCTTGTGAAACTCAGGATAAACAATCACCTATGTAACTGGATTCTTGACTTTTTGATTGGTAGACCTCAATGGCCATGCACTGGAAACAATACCTCTCAATGCATAATCCTGAATACAGGTGATCCCCAAGGATGTGTACTCAGCCCCTTGCTCTTCACCATCCGCACCCATGACTGTACTGCAAAACATAACTCAAATCATATTATAAAATTTGCTGATGATACCACAGTCATGGGTCTCATTAGTGGTGGGGATGAACATAACTACAGGGATGAGGTGAACACTTTGATTGCCTGGTATGGCAGCAACAATCTGGACCTGAATGTTAATAACACCAAAGAAATGAATATGGACTTCAGGAGAAAGGCAACAGTTCACCAACCACATACCATCAAAGGGGAGGTAGTAGAGAAAGTCAAAATAACCAAGTTCCAGGACCTTCACATCTCAGATCATAAGATCATAGGATCATAGGAGGTTACTAGGCTAATGGCCCTGGGACCCTTACAAGCCTAGCCAAGAGTTTATCCCCAAAAAAGAAACATCAGTCAGCACCTGTCAATAAGGGACACAGGTGGAACGCTGGGACAAATTTGTGGTTTCCCATCCACTCATCAAGGTTTCACTTGAAGAGAGTCTGGGATTAGAACCCTGAACTCCATCACACGAGCTATCTGCCTTGGTCCTTTGAGCCACAGGCCTCTCCTGGACTGTTAATACCAACTATATAGTCAAGAAGACTCAACAGAGGCCTCACCTCCTGAGAAAGCTCAAAAAGGCCACGCTCCCACTGTCCACTTTTACCACTTTTTACAGGGGAGCTGTTGAGAGCATCCTCACTAGCAACTTCATAGCATGAAAATCAAAAAGTGTAAAAGTGTTCAGGAAAAACAAATACTAATAAATAACAATACTAGACACAAGACCAAAAAAAAAAAAACAGAGCCAATAGCAAATGTTGATAATGAGCAACAACGGGTAGTAAGCGCAAAAAAACTATTTATTCCAATTCAGTCAAGCGCTTTCATCCCAAACACCTTAGGGACTTATTCAGAACTGATTTGAAAACACAATCCAAAAAGTTTAAATACAATTCATTATCTAATTAAAATAATCATGTGACAATTACACTCACCAGTAAAACCCTTAATAAACATTTGAAACAGAATTTAAGACTATCATACATAAACATAAACACATAAAATAAATTTCACCTAGTTTATCAAATATTACAATGTAATAATCATTTCGTAAATCTTGTGCCTTAGTCTTTAAAATAGGAAGAATCAAAATGTTGTCATTTAAACTTGGGGGTGTGGTGGAGTTAAGTTTCAATTGCCACCACCCCTAAACTTTTTGGGAATGATGTCTTAAATACCAAACTGAAATTTAGTAAAACTTGCACAAACAAGGGTGTGCCTAAATAAGGCATTATTGAGGTTCCCTTTTGATATTGCACAAAGATGTTCATAAATCCTTTTCCTCAATTGCCTCTCTGTCTTTCCAACATAAAAAATCCACATTTATGACAGATGGCAATATAAACTTCATAGCATGGTTCAGAAACTGCACAGTTGCTGAGAAGAAATTACAGAGGGTGGTGAGGGTGACTGAGAAAATCTTGGACACAAACCTCCCTTCTATTCAGGAGCTTTTGCTTACAAGAGCAAGAAAGAGAACATACAAAATACAAGATGATTTGACCCATCCGGCCCACAACTTGTTCTCAAAACTTGTGTCTGGAAGGTACTGCAGCTTCTGTTGTAGGACTACCTGATTCAGGAACAGTTTGTATCCTACATTTGTGAGACTTATTAACTCAGACGCCAACCATGATACCTGATGCATTGAAGCTTTTTTCATTTAATCCTGCTGCTCTAAGCAATTACCGCCAGTATTACTATTATGCAATATGATGACTATATTGAGTCACATTTACGATTAACAAGTGCAATACGGTAACTAAACAGCTGCTATTGACTAGTCTCTATTTATTCTCTATCTTAACAGTGAAGGGGTTTGGTGGTGGGTATTTATTTATTATTTATCTTTAGATAATGGGTATTGAATGTAGTTATGTAATGTGAACTACCTCTTGCATGTTATACGTGTTATTTTCTTTCTTATGTTATTCTATGACACATCTAGGTTATTTCCACTGCATTTCTCTCATGAGCTGACATTTGTAATTTCATTTAGGCTGCACATGTGTGGTCCTAAATGACAATAAAATTTCTCTGAATCTTTGAATCTTTGTTTCACATGAATTGGCGGCCTGTTCCAAGGATGTGTCAGTTGCTGGGAGCTAAATCTGTCCCTCCAGCATGTCCTATTGAAGTTGCAGGCCATATTTAAGTCCTTGGAATGGGTAGCCCTATACCCATTTGATTTACAGATATTCAGCAAGTTCATTAGGTTTGGGTCTTGGATTGCTCTGTAGGCCAGGCATAATTCTTTCCTAAGACGTCTATATGATATGGTGATATTTGTACAGTAATTCTTCAAAATCATAAGTTAAGTATAGTAAAAGTATGTTTGTAATAAATTGGGGTGTAGTATATAATGGTGTATAGCTTTAAGCAAACGGTGGGGGGGGGGGGGTTAAAAGTAATTGTTATGCCTGTCATATGCTAAAGCTCTTACATTTAACTGAAGTAGACATATGGAAGAGTGAACCTCGGACCTGCCTCATGCCTGTGTAATTGGCTGTTCTGATATACTATTTGAAACACCTTACTAACAACTTGGATAAATGTGTGTCATTATTTGCCTAGCTTTTCATCCATTGATGAAAACATGCATGCTCTTGTATTACATTTCCTTATGGCAGAAATACTCATCAGATCTCTGCAATATTAAAACAAAGTTCACTTTATTATTTTTCACCTCAGATGAAAGATTTGCAACTATTGCATATCTTAGCTTCCACATCATGAATTAGGCAACTGACTTGGACTTCTCCATCATTTTGTCAAGCTTTGTTGGAATTCTGAACCTTACCAAACACTGCATCCATTTCTTTCATTCCTTTTACTTTTAAATTTTTATTTATTTATTTATGTATGTATGTATGTATGTATGCATTTACATGTTATTGACCCAGTTAGCCCACTAGGCCAATGACCTCTTCAGGAGAGACCTGAGGTGGTATTCATACTGACTAAGGCCAGGCTATCAGGAAACCTCCACTATTCTAACTGGAAGTTAATTTGTGGCATGAATGAATTTCACAGTTTTACATACCATTCCGTTCGATTCTCAGCTGGATTGCGAGGAGTGCCTTCTGTGTAGAGTCTGCATGTCCTCCCCGCGGTTGGGCGGGCGTTCGAAAGACATGCATAAATGGGCGTGCTTTAGTTAAAGGTTGAACGTCGAGCTGGCACCTCGGCGTTCGTCAAAATCTACTGCCAATCATTAGCGGACCGGAGTTCCGCTGTGGCGACCCCTAACCGGGAAAAGCCGAAAGACAGCAACAACAACATACCATTTCTCTTTTTACCACTGCAGAGTAGAATCTGTTTTGAAAATGCTTTTGACCTCCCAACTCATTTGTAATACAACCCTACCTTCTGACAACAAGTTAGAAGATACAGTGCTTGACAGAGAAGGTGAGTGCCATGCGTCATTAATGATAAGCAGGAAGCAAAGAGGAAGCGTTTGAGCGGTCATAGGCAAATGATGATGAGGATCATAAAATGTCAAGCGAAATACCGCTTTACATAGACACACTTAAAATTTCAGACACTTAATAGTGCCTACCTCCCACTTTGAACTGAGCTGTATATGACAATCCTGGTGTAAATTTATGTCCACCCATCAAGACAAGACTTAAAAGTAATCAAACTAATGCTTTGTTTGACCTGTAGTGGTAACTTATTACATAGGCAGGAAACACATTGAGTTAAGAACCTATTTCTCTAACAAGTCTTGTTTATTTTATTTATTTGTTTATCCAAAACCCATAAATAATACAAAAAAACCAACCACACTCAGGAGCCAGGAAACTGCAAAGATTTTAATGTCTTCTGGTACCTCGGTCATACAAGCCTTCACAGGAATAAATTCATGACAATAAGCAGTATGTTTTATAAGAACATCAATTAAATAAGTAATCAATTAAGAATATTCAAAAAAGTTTTAAAGAACCATGGTACCTTCCATAGTCATACAATTACAAAGTGAGATTCATTTCCAAATTCAAACCCCTAGGGGCAAGTGTGCCAAAATTCAACATAAATCTGCTTTCTAAGTTAAGTAACTTTTGAGAAAAATTTCCACTACTCTTACCATCAGGTTTAGCTAATACACAGAAAAAAAAAAATGACTCAATGACTCCCCCATGAGTTGTATTAAAATGTTCAGAAATAGGGTTATCCAGCCTGCAGTTCCTCACATCACCTATATGCTCAAGAATCCGTATTTTTATTTTACGTTTTGTTTGACCAATATATCTGATGAAAACACATATAAAGAGCTGTGTAATAATCCAGTCTCTGATTTTAATGAGGCCCTTCTAGAGTTACTAGAAAGGGATGAGAGATTGGGTTTCTTAACTCAGAAAGATGTGAGGAATTTGTTTATTTCTGCCCCTAAAGACCCATTCTTTTATGCACTTCCCAAAATCCATAAAAACATCATGGATCCTCCTGGCCGACCTATTGTTTCTAGTTGTGGTTGTTTTTTTAGAACATGGGATTTTGTTGGATAGCCTTCTGAAGAAAGAGCTGGGAAATGTTATTTCACACATTCAGAATACAAATGATTTTTGTAAACTGGTAAAAAATCTGGAATGGGGCAAAGATTATTACTGGGCCACAGTTGATGTTAAGGCTTTATATACAAGCATTAAGACTTCCTGGGGCTTAGAAGCTATTAGTAAAATTTTGGGAGAAGGACCACGTTCGTCCTTCATTATTTTGCTGCTTGAATTTGCTCTTACCCATAATTACTTTTTATGTGAGAAAAAAGTTTTCCTACAGAAAGAAGGTACAGCAATGGGGGCTAATTTTGCCCCAACTTATGCTATCCTGTCCTATTTTAAAACAACTTTTATGTATACTCTGGAATTATTTCACAAATCAGTCATTCTATATCGTAGATATATATATATGATTTGATTTTTATATGTAAAGGCAACACTCTGGAATTTGGTAAATTTATACATGTATTAAATCACAATAAGTCTGGGTTGGAATTTACTTTTCATGTAAATGTGAGTGTTATACAATTTTTGGATAGGGTTCAGTTTAGACCTTTTAGGAAAAAAACAGCAACCAATAATTTTTTGCATGCTAGTAGTGCACATCCACCTCACCTTATAGAGGCTCTTCCATATGGTGAATTTAAGCGTATTTCTGAGCATACATCTGAAAACTACCTTTTAAAGCAAGAGTTGTGTGATGTCAAAGCAAGACTTTTGGCTCGTGGGTACTCTGAAATTTCCATTAAGAGAGGTGAAAATAAGTTAGTTAAGAATAGTGACCGAGTTGATGGTAGATCTGTTCAGAAGTTAAGTAGGTCTACAGCTTCTTATCATGGGGATAATGTTGATCAGAAAATATTTTTTGTAACGAAGTTTTCCCCTTTTTCGCAAGTGTTAAAAAGTGCTATGTATAACTTATGGCCTATTGTTTGTTCTAGTGATGAAGGTGGCCATTTGTTCCCTAAGAAGGTCACCTTTTCTTATGGAAGATACCCTAATTTAAAATAAATGTTTAGTTTAAAGTATAATACTGGATCTATGGTAAAACAGATTGGTATGTTCAAGTGTGGCAAGTGCAAAGTATGTTCAAAAGTGAAAAATCTATCAGGTGATGTACTAAATGGTGTAAAATATGTGGCTACAGATAGATTCAATTGTATTTCTTGTGGGGTAGTATATATTGTGGGTTGTGGTTGTACACCACATAAATGGTATATTGGTCAAACAAAACGTAAAATAAAAATATAGATTCTTGAGCATATAGGTGATGTGAGGAACTGCAGGCTGGATAACCCTATTTCTGAACATTTTAATACAACTCATGGGGGAGTCATTGAGTCATTTTTTTTTTCTGTGTATTAGCTAAACCTGATGGTAAGAGTAGTGGAAATTTTTCTCAAAAGTTACTTAACTTAGAAAGCAGATTTATATTGAATTTTGGCACACTTGCCCCTAGGGGTTTGAATTTGGAAATGAATCTCACTTTGTAATTGTATGACTATGGAAGGTACCATGGTTCTTTAAAACTTTTTTGAATATTCTTAATTGATTAATTATTTAATTGATGTTCTTATAAAACATACTGCTTATTGTCATGAATTTATTCCCGTGAAGGCTTGTATAGCCGAGGTATCAGAAGACATTAAATCCTTTGCAGTTTCCTGGCTCCTGAGTGTGGTTGTTTTTTTTTTTTTTATTTGTTTATCAGGAAAGTCCAACTTGGAACAAAGTCAATTTTCAGCAGATGCTCAGGGAGAAATGCTTCAGACACATGTCTTTGTAACATGGGAGGAAACCAGAGCACCCAGAGGAAAGTCACACAAACACAGGGAGGACATTCAGACTCCGCACAGAAGGCACTCCAGCCAAACATCAAACCAAAGAATCTCTTGCTGTAAGGTGACAATGCAACCACTGGGCCACTGTACCATCGTATTTATTTGTTGTTGTAGATTTAGGTCACTAATGTAGGTGTTTATAGGGCCACTGGTTTTGCAAAGAAAGAGAAAGAGAAAGTCAAATGGGTCATTTGCGGCTTGAATAGCAAAGGATGCAGTTCACCTCAGAGCAGCCTTTTGACTACTGAGTATGAGAGTTGAGCTAATCTGTCTGGACAGTTGAATTTAATGCCTTTGATATTCTTGGTAATGTATCCTGAGGGCCTTAATAGTTAAGCAATATGCATAGATTTATACATACCAAAGGGGGTGTTGTATTCAATGGTGGGTCTGACAAGGGAAGAGCACAGTGGCAGGATGACTTATTTGGATCTTGAAGACATTCCTTTGGAAAACAACTGGGCCATATAGAAGGCTTTCTTGATAATGGTAGAAACATTATGATCAAATGAGAGAGAATTACCTACATAAGTACCCAGGTCTCTTATGACCATGTCTGTCTGAAGAGGAATACCATTTTAAAAATATGAGGAGGGATCAGCTTTTTTTTTACTGAAACCTACTATGCTGCACTTTTTTTGCATTTAACTTGAGGCAATTTTCAGTTCACCAAGTATGTGCACATTCCCATCCTTGCTAGAGCTGTTTGGTATCAGTGGATGAGATGATAACAGTTCCTCATTAGCAAACTCGGTCAACCACACTCCTGGGATATTGGACTAGTTAGCTGCAAAATAAATACCAAACAGGTCCTATCACTTATCCCTGTGGTACCCCACTAGTTACAAGTTTATGTTCACAGATGATACTAGCAACTTTCATAACCTGGGATATATTGGAAAGCCAACAGGGGTTTACATTAAGTCTGTGAAATTTTTAATGGGTCTATACTTACCTAGATCTGTAGAGGTGCCACCCTTCTGCAGGGGAGTCACAGTAGTTTATCTCCTGGCATTGGGGCAAACCCTATAGACAGGCTGAGGTTGAAACTTTTAAATAGAGGCTCAGATAGCACATACCAGGCACTATGATAATGCAGCCTGGTATATTGAATGTTCCTATGGAACTATTAATTATTTTCTTATTTTTTTTTTTATTTACAATATGGTAACTAGGTAAGTAGGCTGGTCTACTCACCCTTTTCAAACACAACCCAGGCATCAAGTAGAGTAGAATATATCAAAATACTATTTGGAGAGTACAGCATCAATTACCTAGAAATAATGTAAGATTAAATTGTAAAAAAAAAAAATAATAACATTACTAAAATCACAGGATCACAGACTGTAGCAGATAATCTCACATACAATGGTAACAACGCATATTGTGATTGATGTTACAAAATTTACATTATGTACCTCTAAGAAGTACCTTTTATGTTTTGTCATGGATTTTAAAACTTGTACCAAGGTGACATTAGTGGAAACTAAATTTTCAGGGATACAGGGAGCAACAATGTGGGTAGGTGGGGTAAAGTTAGCACTAAATTTGTCTTCTAATATATTGGCAATATCCTTGGGAAAGGAATATGTGACATCATTATTCCTTAACTTCCTGGCATAACTGAAGAAAGATCTGTAGTTTCCTTTGGTGTCTCTAGTGATTGTAAGCTTGTACACTGCTTTATATTTTGTAATAGTGGTCTTAAGTTCCTTGCTGGAATAGTTGTAGAAAGTCAGTGCATCAGGAATGATGGCCCATCCTGTACAAATACAGCAGAGCAGACTCTAGCCTCTAAAAAGCCCCTCACCTTGCCTCCTAGCTGCTGACCTCATTTTACTAGTGCCATTATATGGCAGTATCAGTTTGCATCTGAAATAAGAGAAATGTATTACAACGACTTTGTTAGTATAAACATATCTGCAGATGGAGATGCAAAACTTGTCCAGGAACTTTTGGACCATTAACACTCATAAATACTTTGCTTCACTGTTACAGGTGCGTTTTTGGAGTGGTATACCTGCCAGCTTCTTGGCAAAGGAAATGGATGAAATTCTGCTAGGAATTCTTAAATATACAATTCTACCTTGATATCCTGGTGGCAGATAGAGATAACTTCTTGCAAATGGTCATGAACAAATTGACAATATGAGCTTCAGTCTAGCAGAGATAAATATGTTTTTTTAAAAAGAAACATTGTTACTATTGACTTGCGCTTGCAGTTACCAAAAGACAAGATAGAGTCTGCACTAAAGATACCCAAACTTTAGTTGCCCTAGTAATCGTAAATTATTAGTATCTAGTAGTGGTAAACTATAACCACAAGTTTCTACCAAACCTCTCAACAGTGCTGTGTCTAATGAAGGCATTTTAACAGGATGTGGGGGTGTGGTGGAGACATGTGAATAAGCTTTCATGGTAACCAAAGTGAAGACCACACTGAACATAACATTAGTACATTTCAGTCATTCCATGCCTGTTAAGGTTGCATGTAACACTTCACTTTATGGAGTAGATGATGCTCTGATGCATATATTTTCAAACTGCATAAACAGGCTCATTGCATACGTTTCATCATCAGCAATAATGAAAAGAGATGTCAGTAGTTTGATCTGGGGAATAAAGAAGTTCAGTCAGTATTTCCGTGGAAAGAAATTTACCCTGGTACTGGATCAAAAGCCAGCAGTCATTATTATAACCACTGTACCACTTTCATGTTCCACATGACAGAGAATTGCCTCTGACATAAAAACTCATAAAATAGGAGGCCAGAAAGGAACTGACTACTATCCCATGGATATGACACTGTCATAAAAGAGTGGCTTAAAATGGATGGCTCACTGTACCTGTATTTGGAGTTATACTCAGTTATCCATATCCCAAGAAACCCTATTATGTGGATCTAAAATGGTAATTCCACCTACATTCAGTTTCCGAGTGACAGATACCATACAAGAGGGATACCTGGGGCCTGCAGAATATACATCTATGACTTGTAGCTTTACTTGGTGGATAAAAGTTGATAAGCAAATTGAATATTAAGGAATTTTTTAAGATAATGAACATAATATACATACAAGACAAACAAGAGCAGTATGGCAGTTTCTGTCTGCCATGGGAGAGTTTCTCGTGTATTGGATGCCAAGTGTGCAATTCACCACCACAAGTACTCTTACATATGTGGGAATTACCACTTGTGCTCTGGCACCATATCCATGTTTATTTTGAAGGATCATTTATAGATCTGGTAATTTAACTTGTTTATGCACTATCTAAATTGTTACTGGCTATTAGTTTGGCATCAGCCTCCTCTGACAAAACTGCTGCTACCCTATGAATAATGTCTTCAGGGAACAATCTGCCAGAAAGGACTTTCAGTGACAATGACCAAATGTTTACCTCAGAACAGTTAATACCTTCATAAAGCTAACTGGGATAAACACCTTACATCTGCTTCTCTATAAGACTTTTCCATTTATCTTTATATTCACATATCACTATCAAATTTATTAGCTTTAACTGTACTGATTCATATGATAATCTTGGATCAAGAAAATTTAAACTTCTCCAAATTACTTGAGAAAATTTGGACTGGGAAATTCAAGCCTTTCCACCATTCCATAAAAAGTGGCTCTTCATGTTTGTAACTGTTTTCAGAAGGTTTACTCGAATATTTACAACAAATGTTTTAAGGACGTACAATAACAGGAGGAAAAAAAGAAATGGAAACGCTTGTATCCCCTGATTCAACTCCCACCCATTTTCCATCTATATTATTATTTAATCTCTTTTTCAGTTCCACATGTCTTATAAATGGAATCTTTGAGATCATATCCTAATTATATTCAAAAATATTTAATATAACTCGCCTTAAAAAATCATATTCAAGAACTTCCAGTACAGACCTGGACTGAAAGCAAGGAAATCCCATCTCTCCAGATTGATGTGCTTATATTAGTCCTTTAATACCAGCACTTTAGTACTAAACATGTCTTGCTAGGTGTAAGAAGCCCATCCAATCTCCAAATGTACAAAGACAACATGGAAAACTAAAAGTAAGTAGAAAACTAAATCGTAAGTAGAGGATATAAATCAGGTATGTCAAGAATCTGGGTGGCAACTCTCAGATCTGCTCTGAGCTGGTGCAAAATGGCACAAAATACACTGAACCCACTGACATTGCCGACATCCTGGCGGACAGGTTCAGTGCAAACTTTACCCCCCCAAAAGGGCCTGTGTCTATTCCAGAAGAATGCAGTCCCCCAGACATCACAGGCACACAGGTGAAAGCAGCCCTTTCCAAAGTAAAAAACACAGCATCAATGGGACCGGATGGTATCCCAGGCTGTGTATTACACGAGCTCCAAAAAGAACTAAACCCTCACATAAACTCACTGTTCCAACTCAGCCTTACTACAGGTTATGTACCCAAAGAATGGCGTACAGCAACAGTAATCCCGCTCCACAAAGGTGGCACCACAACGGATCCCATGAACTATCGCCCTATAAACTTGACTAGCCTGGTCTGCAAGGCTATGGAATGCATCATCATGGATCTCATAAACAAAGACATTGGGAACCTCCATACACTGGACCCTATCCAATTCAGCTTTGTTAAAGGCAGATCTTGCCTCCTAAACCTAGTTTACTTTTTTGAAATAGCTACCAAAGCCATAGATGAGGGAAAGGTAGTCCACACAGCCTACCTGGACCTTGCAAAGGCCTTCGACACAATACCCCACTCTGGCATCATAAATAAGCTTACCAGCTTAAATATCAACCCATATGTCACAAGATGGGTTGCAAACTGGCTCAGGGATAGAACTCACATGGTCAGAGTTGCGGGTGCCATGTCCGACTCTAAACTGGTTACAAGTGGCGTCCCACAGGGCTCAGTCCTGGAACCCCTCTTGTTTGGTATATAATTCTCTGAGGTACAGGCAAGCATGGGAGGACTGTGGCTGACCAAGTTCACAGATGATTGCAAGCTGGGAGCCATAATCGACTCTCCGGCTAACACAAGCATCCTCCAGAGTGGTCTTACGGAGACGGATACCTGGTGTCAGAACCATGGCCTCAAGCTAAATGCCAAAAAGTGCATAGTCATCCCCTTTGGGAAAAACAAAGTGCCCACAAACTACCACATAGGAAGTAATCCACTAAGTATGGAAGAAGTAATTAGGGATCTGGGGACCCAAGTAGATAGTAACCTCTCCTTTGACAATCACATTGCCAAAGTGGTTAGAAAAACTTTCTATATAGCTCACCTAATCACAAAAGGCTTCACATCTAGATCAAGAGAGGTCATTGTGACCCTCTACTCATTGCTCATCAGGCCCTTAATTGAGTACAATGCTCCATTTGGGATGTATCTTACCAGACACCTGCAACAGCTGGAGATACCTCAAAAGTACCTCACCAAGAGGATCGTGGGCCTCAAACAGAAGCCCTATGCTGCTCGACTAAAGAAACTCCAGCTCTACTCAGTTGCTTACCGCCTACTCAGAGGCAATCTCTGCCTGACGTACAAGGCCATGTCTAACCCGGAATTGATGGACATGCTCCACCTCAAGAAAGCCAAATCCATTAGAGCTACACGCTCCATGGATTTAAACCTCAGCACAACAATAAATAGGACATGCTGGAGGGATAGATTCATATCCCAGAGGCTTCCCTCACTCTGGAATAGAATCCCGGTTCATGTTAGGCAGAGCCCCTCGCTAACCCTCTTCAAGAGAAATCTTGATGAGTGGATGGGAAATTGTAAATTTATTCCTGGGATCACTTCTATGGCCCTGCTGGACAGAGGCTCAGGAATCTAGTCTAAAACGGTGGCGAAAGCCAACACATTCTGGCTAGGCTTATAAATGCCCTAGGGCAGATAGCCTAGTACCTACCTATGAACCTATGAACCTATGATTAAATCCTCATCAGCATGTGTATAGTCAGGGATGCAACCAACAGGAGCAGTCCTCCAGGGTTTGAACTATAGGAGAAAACTGAAAAATGTATTCAGAAGTGCTTAGTTTGTTTGGGACAATGAAATATTATAGAAAAACATTTGAAACTCATAGAAAACACCTTGACTAAGCATTCAGGTGAGTTGGTGAGCTGAGGGAAAGGCTAACTAAGGTGGAAGCAAAACATGAAGAACTGAAGAGAGATGGAAAAACAGAAAATGTAGAGAAAAGTCCTGAGGCCTGAGGTCTGTGGCCTGAGGTGGCCAAAGCTAATGAATGTACTCAATTAAACATCTGATGTGCAAGTTTACAGAATCCAAAGACAAGGTTCTGATAGATTAAATGCACAACAGCTAAGAGGAGCATAGAGAACTCCCGTACCAACTGTGGTTAAAATCTGGAGTTATGTCCTGAAAGAGAGGATTCTCTCAAAGCTTTATAAGAAATGAAATGTGCTAAAGTGGAAAGCAGAAGGGCTTTTGTATAAAACTACTTTTCAGTGGACATCAAAGTAAAAAGGAATAAATTCATCCTGGTATTGCAGGTGTGTAGACAGACAGGGGTGTATTTCAGATTGATATATCTATCTGTCTTGAAGCTTTATTTCCCAACCTGCCTAAACCTAATTTTAGACTCTGAGCAAGCCTTAGAGGAAATTCAGAAGTACCTGCTGGAGGGAGGTCAAACAAGTCAGAGTGGACAGGAACAGACTGTCTACGTGAGTGTTGCTACCTCAGTATAAGAAGGCACAGCGGATTTTCCCAATGGAGCCCTTTCCAGTGTTCAAGAAGAAGATGGAGAGAAGGTAAAAAGAGATGAATCTAACAGATTCACTGACAGCTGAAACAGTTTCTGAGGTGAATGAGTAGCTAGATAGTGAAACACCACAGTGAAGGGCAACTGAACTTTGGTCTGTCTAATGCTGACTTTTAAACTCTTAAGTCATTGCTGTGCAGCAAGCTAGACAGGTTATAATTTACTGCAATATTATGTAATTCTAAAATGTGGTTAACTTCCTTATTTTTATTGTTTAACTGTTTTAAAATCTTTGACTTAGGTCCTGCGGACCAGCATGAATATTGCCTGTCAACCTTCCTCATCCTCCATTTTGTGCCTGTGCCATCTGTTTGTGTTGTCCCCCCCCCCCACTATTAGCCTACCATACTGTTCTTGTCTGCTTGCCTACATTTTATGTTCACTGTCCTTAACTCTTCCCTAACTCTATCTCCAGCACACTCTGCCCAACTTCTACCTTCCTTCCACAACTTCCATTATTAAAAAAAAAGCAAAATTGGAAAAATGAAGGTCTGCCCCCACCAAAAACATAGTATCAATCCTCTCATAATTTCTCCTACACATTCCTCTTTAACTGTCTCTGTTATTTATTTATTTACTTATTTATTTATTTATATTTGTTGACCGGGAGTGTCCGACTGGACGTAGGTCCATTTTCAGCGGAGGCCCGGGGAGAAAAGCTCCACAGTTAAAATAAACAGACAGTAGTTACATTGGATTACATAGCGATTAACAATTTACATAGCAATTATTTACAACATATTTACAGATGAAGAACCTGCTTCCCTTGTTAGCTCTTTCTTTTTCATTCTGCTAGTTCCAGTTGTTCTATCTTCCCCTTTTCCAACTTTATAAAAATCATAACAAGTTGTCCATATACAGACACTCTCAGAGTACGTACAAAACCTTAAAACAGTTAAGGTAAGCTGCTGGCCACTGGCACTGAACCCAGCTTAGTGGAGGATCTCGTGGAAAGTCTTGAGAGATCCATGTAGGCTGCCACCCACTAGCACTTGACAAAAATACATGACAGCATTTGAGACTTTACTTGCATATTTATTTTTTTTAGCACATAACTAAATTCATTTCTTCTCATGTTATGCCAGTTAAGATGTGTAGAAGTGTACTGGGCATTTTCAAACATGTCTCAGGTGTTCCAAAATCAGTGTTACTTTTTTTGCACTTTGCTCATTTAAATATAGGCATATGTGAAACGTGGGACTTAGACTACTGTCCTGTGGGGGTTGCTACAGTGGTTAAGATGTTTACTTTACAGACACAAGGTGCTGGGTTTGACTCTTAAAATGGTTAATCAGCTTAAACTAGCCCACAACAAAGTACATCTTTCCTTTTACACTTCCACAAAACAAACAGCATCAGAACCACTAGATCCAAGGATTTAAATTTAGCTTATTACATAAATAAGACATATTGATGAGATATGTATGTGCCTCAGGGGATCCCCATGCTCTGAAACAGGCTCCCCATCCATGTTAAGTACAGTTCATCCTTAACCCAAGTTAAGTGTAACTTTTTCCAATGGATGGGAAATCATAGGTTCATAGGTAGGTACTAGGCTATCGGCCCAAGGGCCTAAGTAAGCCTAGCCAACAAGGTTCCCTGGCTTACGCCACCCAAGAAAGTTAATTTCCTGTGCTCCTGTCAAGCAGAGCCACAGAAGTGATCCCGGGGTGTATTTCCTAGTTTCCATCCACTCATCAAGATTTTTCTTGAAGAGAGCTAATGAGGAACTTTGCTTGACATAGATGGGTAGCTTGTTCTAGAGTATAGGAAGTCTCTGGGACAGGAATCTATCCTTCCAGCATGTTCTGTTTATTGTGGTGACAAGGTTTAGGTCCCTAGAGCATGTAGCTCGGAGGGACTGGGATTTCTTTAGGTGTAGCATGTCCAACACCTCTGGGTTTAACATAGCTTTATATGATCTCCTGCGATATGCTACAGAGTAAAGCTGGAGTTTTTTGAGACTGTCAGTGTAAGGCATCTGTTTGAGGCCAGTAATCCTCTTTGTGAGGTACTTCTGCAGCCTTTCCAGCTGCTGCAGATGTCTTGTGAGGTACATTCCAAAAGGGGCGTTGTACTGTATAATCAGTGCCGAGTAGAGGGGAACAATGACCTATTTTTTCCTGGATGAGAACCCTTTTGTAATGAGGTGTGCCACATAGAAGGATTTCCTGACTACTGTGGCGATTATCAAAGGAGAGACTACTGTCCACCTGGGTCCCAAGGTCTCTTATCACACATTCGGCATTAAGTGGACTAATGTTTATGTGGCAGTTCATGGGTACAGAGTTTTTACCAAAGGGGATGACAATGCACTTTTTGGCATTGAGTTTGAGGCCATGCCTCTGACACCAGGCATATGTCTCAGTGAGGCCCTTCTGTAGGATGTCCACATCATTTTTGGACTCAACTATGGTTCTTAGTATGCAGTCATCTGTGAACTTCATTAGCCAGAGGCCTTCTGTGTTAGCCTGTACTTCAGAGAAGTAGATACCAAACAGGAGAGGTCCCAGGACTGAACCCTGTGGTACTCCACTTGTCACTGGTTTGAAGTCAGATTTGGAGTCTGCAACTTTTACAATGTGTGTTCTGTCAGTGAGCCAGTTGGCAACCCATCTTGTGATGTAGGGATTTATACCTAGTTTAGTGAGTTTAGCTATAATTCCAGAAGGGGGAATGGTATTGAAAGCTTTGGTGAGGTCAAGATAGGCTGTGTGAACCACCTTACCCTCGTCTATGGCTTTGGTGACTGCCTCAAAGAAGTTGATCCGGTTCAGAAGGCATGATCTGCCTTTCACAAACCCGAACTGGGTGGGGTCGAGAGTTTGGAGGTTACCAATGTCTTTGTTTATGAGTTCCATGATAATACGTTCCATGGCCTTGCAGACCAGGCTCATCAGGCTAATAGGGCAATAGTTCCCAGGATCAGTGGTAGTTTCCCCCTTTGTGGAGTGGGATAACTGTTGCTGTGCACCATTCAGCACAAAGCCTGACGTGAGACTATGATTGAACATGGTGCTTAGGTGGGGAGCCAGTTAATTCTGAGGTTTGTGTAAAACGCAGCCTTGGATGTTGTCCGGTCCCATGGATGCTGTGTTTTTGGTTTTAGATAGTGCAGCTTTTACCTGCATAGATGTGATTACAGGGACTCTGCATTCTTCCTCTATAGATATGGGCCCTTTAGGGGGTGAGAGGGGGATAAAGTTAGCACTGAATCTATCTGCCAGGATGTTGGCAATATCAGTTGGTTCTGTAATTTTCGTGCCGTCGTGCTGTAACTCAGAGCAGATCTGGGTGTTGCCATTGAGAATTTTGACATAGCTGTAGAATGCTTTGTGGTTGCCCTTAGAATCAGTGGCAATTTTGTTTTTGTAGCTAGCTTTGGAGAATCTTATAAAGGATCTCAGCTTCTTACTGAGGCTGACCAGTGAGCTCCTCCAGTCATGGGATTTTACTCTTTTTTGCAACAGTTTCTTCCTCCTTTTGTAGAGTTTGTTTATGGCAGCTGACCACCAGATTGGCTTCCTTTTTTTGGAGGATAGCGTCTTGGTTCTGTTTGGGATACCACGATCCATGCACTCATTTAAGTGCTTATAGAGTGCATTTATGTAGGATTCAGCAGTCGTAACTGTATTGCCCATCTGCATGGGTGTCATGAAGTTCGCCACTTCTGTCTTAAGAAGCATAAAGTTGGCTTTGGAGAAATTTTTTACCGTGGTTTCCTTAATGGTGGGTGGGGCGGGATGCGGATATCTAGGGTGATTAGCTTATGGTCGGATCTGACCAAAGAGGAGTTGACTTCAGGTGTGGAACACCAGTCACTCATGTTGGTAATGGCTAGGTCTAGGATAATGTTGGGCAATGTAGCAATTGCCTTATGTACACAGAGATGGAAAAACTACCCAAACGGCCAATAAACCTCAATTTCTGGGCCAGAAACCACTCTTGTGGTAGATAGACTACCTAGTGTTTACCAGAATCAGAAATTCACACAGGGTCTGGCCCCATATGTCTGACAGAGAGAGGGAGACAGTAATGCCAAAATTAACATACCCTCCCAACATAACCTCTACATAACCAACATACCCCCTCCTAATAAATGCCCATGATACATAGGGACACAACTGGGTTGGATTGCATGGCTAGGCTTAAAAAGGCCCTTGTAGTCATTAGCCTGGTATATACCTATGAATCTGTGTCTTTAAAACATTTTAAATACATGTGTGAGTTCAAGAAGCAGTTTGCCTTGCCTTGGAAATTGTACATTTTTTTGTTTAATTTCTGACATCTTTTGGGAGTTCATTCCAACATGCCAGGCAGTTTACAGAAACCTTTTTCTCCCAAAACAAGGGCAAACAATGGCCTTGTAAGAGACAGAGTGCCCTGCACATATGACCTGAAAGAGCAGCTGAAATTTTTGATAAGAAGAAGAGGGTAGCGTTCTTTGCTAAGTAGTTTTCAGGTAAGCAATACTAACTGAAATATGTCTCTCCCTCTAAACAGTAACTATTTAACTGTCTGTAGGCAAATACAGTGGTGTGTCCTGTTATCCACAAGGAATATAAATATACAAATTCTGTTTTTGGTCTTCTATGGTAGGTCTGTATTGTGGGGTGAACTGAATGCAGCCACAGGAAAGGCATACTGAAATTTGAGGGTTAGTAAATTATTACCTGACACTTTGCTTGCTTCAGGAAATCAGAAAGTCAGAGTGTTTGTAGGGAGAATATTCCTGGTGAAGGATTTCCACACTTGAAGTTCTCACATATTGTTTAAATGAGAGTGTTTGATGGAGTGCAGCTTGTAAGTATTGAGGCTGAAAGACCTTACCAATAATGTCGTTCAACAGGCCTTTCCTGGAGGACAAAGGACAATAGAGACAACGTCTGGGAGACACTATCCCTTTCCACCAAGCATTATAGTTATTTGTTTTTCAAAGGGTAATGAAATCCATGTAAAGGTCCTTCTGAATATCCTCTGCATTTCTTAAATAGGATTATGTCATCAGCATATATACTTAGGCTGAGCTTAAGCAAATCTATAGAGAGATTGTAATGGAATTAATATAGGAATAAGCCTTGGGGAAATTCAGACTTTAATGATTCTACACCACAAGAAGTGGAACCTGAGAAGACCTGGATGTTACTCCATGATGAGTAGTTATGGAACCAGCTAAATACTCTGTCTCCAAAGCCATAGAATCACAGATAATCAGGTAAAACAGAGTGATACACAGACTCAAATATTCAATTCTTACTCACAGAAATAGCCCATGTAAGCAGACTCTTGTCCATACTACTGTAAATTAGGGTAGTAACAATAAAGACAACAATAAGAGTAGTAAAACCTTTATAAAATCCATGTCAAACATTCGTTAAAGGGCTGCTGTTACTGGCATATTCAAGGATCTGTGAATAAATTAGTTTTTCAGGTAGCGTTGTAATTAGGTAGAGGGTCTTGATAGAATGATATTTCTAAGGTGAGGTGCACAACATGATGTCAAATGGAGGTAGAATAACAGCATCTTATTCATACAAAGTAGCCATCCTAACTGCCAGAGTGGACATCTCTAGATCTACAGGCCTTGCCATACAATGGGAATCACTGCAATTTGTAGAATGGAGATTTCAAGTGTCCCATCTATTGTATGTTTGTTTATGTCATTTTTTTAGATATGTTGATAATACTACTGACACTAGAAATAGAATGAACAGGCATCAGCTGATGGTGAGAGTGAGTAGTGTATTCAAACAGCAGTTTAATTAAGCAGCACAAAATAAACCACGCTGCTGTATTGCTGTTTTCAACTTTTGTCAGAGTGAGTGAGCACACAGCAGTGATTAGTGTTCCCATGTAATCATTTCAAGTGTATATAATTGTATAATTAACCACTGTAAAACAATTAAACATAGTCGATTAGACATGGAGATAGACTTGTTGCAGCATGATGTGTCGGTTTCAAGGAATATGTACAATATTCTGCTACCCACTCCACAAATACATATCATTGTTTATATCACAACTTCTTACTGAATAAATCTGATTATCTAGCCATATAGTAATTCTTTCACTCAGTGCAGTTATACCGTTTTATATCCAAGTATAAAAATGTTACTTTCTCTGCAATTTCCTTAAAAAGTATCCAGCCAGCTCTGTTTTATGTTAAACTTGAAGGCAACAATATAACTTTTATGACCTTCTGCTGATGTTGGAAAATGTAGTACTTTCCAATTAGGCTATTAATAGCACCCTTATAAATAAATCTCATGCAATATTGTATAACATTTTTTGGGGGGATAGCTCAATATAGTGAAGATCCCATATACACTGACAAATATGCATGATGTTTCTAGAAAAGGACTTCAAAAAGCTGAGAGATTTTAATATTTCTTCCATGTGTTTTTACTTCTGTTCCCACATGAATATGTTCACAGCCAATAAATCAGTTGCTGCTGGCTGGAATAGAAATTACTGTCCTTTTCTCTCTGTATCACTGTTTTCATAAAATGGCATCTAACCGCTTTGTTTACAGTGCTAAACTTGTTTGAAAAGCATAGCCTGTTTTCTACAAACACTATGTTTAGTACTAGATAACTCAATGCTACAGGCCACAAAGAATGTACAAGTGCTCTCTCCCCCTATTAGTTGAGAATGCCTGTGCAAATCTAGCTTTTATAATATTCTGTTTAATGCGCAATCTGATTTGGATCATTTTGCTAGTTTTCACTTTATTAGTTTATCTTTACCATTAATTTTTACTGAGGGCTCTATGATTTTATTCTTTCTATGTCTTCTGTTAGTCTTCAGGCTGTTTTCTTTTTGACAATTTCATACTCAGCTTACATAGAATAGCTTCTTCTCATATTGAAGTATTTCCCATAAAATAATATTTCAAGTAAACCTAATAATTGACAACTTGCATTGTGTAAGATTTTGTTGGGCATAGTTTGTACTAATTTTTCTCGTAATGGTGTACCAAAAAAAGGAATGTTGTTAGTGAATAAACTTAGGAAAGCTCTTTCTTTCCTTACCATAGCAATGTTAACTTATCTGTACATCTAAAACAATGATCACTACTGCTACCGTACCATTCTGACCATAGACATACTCAGCTTTAGACATGCCTAACAAAATAAGCCAGACTTAAATGCTACTAATTGAATCCCAGTGTGTGTTAAGTAGTCCAAATACTGCTAGAGATACATCACTGGACATCAATGTTAGATTGAAAAAAAACGTGACTTTTTATTAAACCAGAGTAGAAAACTAATAATCTAACAGCATAATGTTTTCAGCCAAACTTTGGTGCTCAATGGGATTTGTGTTGGATGCGGCTAAGAAAGTATCAGTGGAGGAAGACATGAAGTATTTACCAGTGGTGATTCTATATTCTGAGCTGTCTGTAAAACAGTAAGCAGCTGGACATGGAACAAGGGTGGAATGTCCTGAATACATATTCCTGTCCAACAATTCCTTATATCGTCTTTTGCCCAAGACCTTTTTTTTTCGGAGTAGATATCTTGGGTGGTATTTTATTGACTAGGAGAAGTTTAGACAGGATACTTAGGAAATATTGTGCTTTTCATTGCGTGAGGGGGGGGGGGGGGGTGTCTCCATTGCCGAACTCTCATTAGATGATTACGTTGATGATGGAGGCAGACTCGGGGGTAAGATGTGTAAAATGTTTTTGACAGTGCAATGCTGGCTTCTGAGACAGTTTGCAAACAGTATTTCAGTGGGAAAAACTACTATTTGGTGACAGCTATTTTATCGGCCCTCAGAATATCATCTTTACTGAAAGACTGCCGATGTCTTGTAATGGTGATTACAATCAGACAAGAGCGAGAAGGTGAGTATTGTAATTTTGGCATGTTTTCCTTCTTGTCTGAGTTTGCCCAAACTAAATAGAAAAAAATGTTTTTGTATTTTGAGACCTTGAGAATGTTACAGTTTTGAATAGTGATCTCCCAAGGTTTTAGGTGTTTTGGGGTTGAATAATCATGTGCTGATTAAACAAGACATGATTATTTATAACAAATCCATTTAAGTGGCTCATTGTCTGACTGTGATAGAACTGATTAATAAGGTTTTAGAAGGATCTTGGTTATGTAATGCAGCATGCAAGCTGAAGAGGCTTCCACTGTCATGATATGTTAAACTGGATCTAGACAGATGCCACTGAGCACCAATGAGTTGGCTCAATGGTTAAGGCATTTACCTTACAGAAACAAGATGCAGGGTTTGATTCCTGCATGGGATAATTGGCTAGGCTTAGAATGGCCTCACAAGGGAAGTTACCTAGTACTTACCTATGAATTCTATGACTGTGTGCCGCTATCTGCACTATATGAAACCTATCCCTGCTGTGCATTTCTCAGATGTTTTCTGTGAGGATAGTTTGCAGAATACATCACATTTTAATATGGTATTTTGGAATTGTCTGGGTAGTGTGAAAATACCACCAGCTACATAGTTTGTGCATTTAATAATTACTGTTCATCTACCAGAAAGTTTCTTTTGTTTTTTGTGGGAGCTCTCATACATTCTTCCAATGTGAGTAAGACTGTGGAATATTTGGTAGACTACTGTGTGTGTTATAATACTGCAAACGACCACAATGTATTGATGTTATTGTTTTTTCTGTTGTCATATCATAAGGTGTTAGTGGAAAGGATCTAGCAATACCCCTGAGTACCCCTCCCACCTCAGGAAGCCATGTGATAGAACTATACTAAACAGTGGTAATGATATGCCTTTGTGCAGTTGCACAATGCCAGAAATAGTTTAGAACACTTGACCATTTCCATGCTCCCTGAGTGGGAATGGAATAAGCATTTTTTACTCTATTCAGCTCTGTCTGTATGTTATATGTATATATATATATATATATATATATATATATATATATATATATATTTTTTTTTTTATTTTTTGTTGTTGTTGTGTCTTTCGGCTTTTCCTGGTTAGGGGTCACCACAGCGGAACTCCGGTCCGCTAATGATTGGCAGTAGATTTTTACGTGCCGAGTTGCCAGCTCTGACGCACAACCTTCAACGCAGGTACTCCCATTCACGCATGTCTCCACACAGAAGACGCTCTAGCTGAGAATCGAACAGGACAGCGTCTTACTGTGAGGTGACAACGCTACCGCAGTGCCACCACCGCAGTGTGTGTATATATATATATATATATATATATATATATATATATATATATATATATATATATATCATTAAATAAAATTAAACCACTGAAGCACAAAACATTTCATCTTAAGAATAGGCTTTAAAATGCCTCTTGTGGGGGGTGGGGGGTAGTAGAGTCCAACATCCTTCTCTCACACTGTAAGTTAGTTCAGGAATGCACACCCATGGCACATGCTCTCCAAGCTGAAATAGCAGTGGAGATTTCAGACACCATGTGAGCACTGGTTATATCACTGGCAGACATGGGTAGCAGACACTCGCTGAAGCCATTTGCATGCCAAACCCTAGGCATGTTACTTGGTCTGCACAGGTGAGTCAGGGCAAATCAACTCTGATAGTTTCCTATACAATTGCCCCTCTTAGGTGGCTCTTGCCTCACTGTATGTGGAAACAAATGGGCCAGTTGATTGACAGAGGATATGGTGGTTGGCAGGAAGTAGCGGGCAAAAAATGAAAACAGAATGAATTGTATTTAACAATTCTGAGCCTATTTAAATGTTGTGTGATGAAAGGTAGGGAGCCCTGTGTGTGTGTGTATGTGTGTGTGTGTGTGTGTGTGTGTGTATGTCTGTATATATATATATATATATATATAGGAGAAAATTACAGTCAGCTGCCTGTCGGGTGCCAGGATCCGCCACAGAGGTTCATAGGTAGGTACTAGGCTATCTGCCCAAAGGCATTTATAAGCCTAGCTGGAATGTGTTGGCTTTCGCAACCCCCTTAGATTAGTTCCCTATGCCTCTGGCCAGCAGAGCCATTGAAGTGATCCCGGGGTAAATGTTCTGTTTCCCATCCACTCGTCAAGGTTTCTCTTGAGGAGGGTTAGCGAGGAGCTCTGCCTAATGTAGATTGGAATCTTGTTCCAGAGCATGGGAAGTCTCTGGGACAGGAATCTATCCCTCCAGCACATCCTATTTATTGTTGTGGTGAGGTTTAGATCCTTGGGGTGTGTGGCTCGAGGGGATATGGTTTTCTTTAGATGGAGCATGTCCATCAATTCTGGGTTGGACATGGCCTTGTATGTCAGGCAGAGAATACCTCTGAGTAGGTGGTATGCAACCGGGTACAGCTGGAGTTTCTTCAGTCGAGCTGAATAGGGCATCTGCTTGAGGACAGTGATCCTCTTGGTGAGGTACTTCTGTGGTCTTTCCAGTTGTTGCAGGTGTTTTATAAGGTACATCCCAAATGGGGCATTGTACTCTATGATGGGTCTGATGAGTGATGCATAGAGGGGTCCAATGACCTCTTTTGATCTGGATGAAAAACCTTTTTTGATTAGGTGGGCCACATAGAAGGATTTTCTAACCACTTTGGCAATGTGATTGTCAAAGGAGAGGTTACTATCTACTTGGGTCCCCAGATCCCTTATTACATCTTCCATATTTAGGGGGCTCCCACATATGTGGTAGTTTGTGGGTACTTAGTTTTTTCCAAAGGGGATGACTATGCACTTTTTGGCATTTAGCTTGAGGCCATGGTTTTGACACCAGGTATCTGTTTCAGTGAGACCCTTTTGGAGGATGTCTGTGAAATCTGGAGAGTCAATTATAGCCCCTAGTTTGCAGTCGTCTGTGAACTTGGTCAGCCATAGTCCTCCTGTGCTTGCTTGTATCTCTGAGAAGTATATGCCGAACTGGAGGGGTCCTAGGACTGAGCCCTGGGGAACACCACTTGTAACTGGTTTAGAGTCAGACTTAGCTCCCGTAACTCTTACCATGTGGGTTCTGTCCATGAGCCAGTTGGCAACCCATCTCATGATGTAGGGGTTTATGTTCAGGCTGGTGAGCTTGTCTATAATACCTGAGTGGGGAATGGTGTTGAAGGCCTTTGCAAGGTCTAGGTAGGCTGTTTGGACCAGCTTTCCCTCATCTATAGCCTTGGTAACTGTCTCAAAGAAGTCCACCAGGTTTAGGAGGCATGATCTGCCCTTAACAAAGCTGAACTGGGTAGGGTCCAGTGTTTGGAGGTTTCCAATGTCTCTGTTAATGAGATCCATGATGATGCGCTCCATAGCTTTGCAGACCAAGCTAGTCAGGCTTATGGGGCGATAGTTCCCAGGGTCCATTGTGGCTCCACCTTTGTGGAGTGGAATAACCGTTGCTGTGTGCCACTCTGTGGGCACGTAGCCTGTGGAGAGGCTGAGTTTAAACAGTGTGTCTAGGTGAGGGGTTAGTTCATCTTTGAGCTCATGTAGGATGCAGCCTGGGACACCGTCTGGTCCCATTGATGCTGTATTTTTGGCTCTGGAGAGGGCTGTTTTAACCTGAGTGTCTGTGATTTCAGAGGCACTACATTCTTCTGGTATAGTTATGGGCCCTTTTGGGGGCGAGAGGGGGGTGAAGTTTGCACTGAACCTGTCTGCCAGGATGTTGGCTATATCGGTCGGTTCAGTGTATTCTGTGCCATTCTGCACTAACTCCGAGCAGATCTGAGAATTGCCACATAGATTCTTGACATAGCTAAACAATGCTTTGTGGTTATCTCTGGAGTCCATGGCAATTTTTCTTTTGGAGCTAGCCTTGGATGATTTTATGAGGGGAATGTAATTTCTTGCTGATACTGATCAGGGATGTCTACCCTTCTTGGGATTTTACTCTTTTCTGTACTAGTTTCCTCCTTCTATTGTATAGCTTGTTTATGGCAGGGGTCCACCAGACTGGTTTCCTTTTCTTGGAGGAGTGAGTCTTGGTTTTGTTTGGGATAGCACAATCCATGCATTCTTGTAGGTGCCTGTAGAGTGCATTAGTAAAGTATTTTGCAGCTTGCACAGCGTTATTCTTTAGCATGGGGGCTTTGAAACTTCCCACCTCAGTCTTAAGTAACGTGAAGTTTGCTTTTGAAAAGTTTTTCACGGTGGTTTCTTTGACCGGGGGTGGTGGCAGAATGTGGATATCCAGAGTGATTAGTTTATGGTCAGATCTAACCAGTGCTGGGTTGACCTCCATTGTTGAACACCGGTCGCCCATGTTGGTGATGACCAGGTCCAATATGTTGTCACCTCTGGTGGGGGTGTTGACCAGTTGATCCAGGACGTTTGAGGTTATAAATTCAAGGAAATGTTGGGCAAGGGAGTTTGTACTTGAGTAGTTCTCCCAGTTAATGTTTGGGTAATTGAAATCACCCAATATCAGGGTGTTTGGTAGGACCTTTATGTTTCCCAGTGTTTCCAGGAATGTGGAGTGGGGGTCCTGGGGCATGGTGAGTGATCTGTAGCAAGCTATAATTTGAATAGCAGTTTTGCCCATTGTTAGCTGCATGTGGATGATCTCTGAAGCATCGTGCTATGCCACTAATCTGGAGGTGTGGGTATCCTTGATGAATATGGATACTACCCCGTTTTTTGTATTTCGGTCTGGGTTTTGTGGCTGAAATGTATGGTATGAGTTGTAGCCTGGTAGTGCTGGGGTGCTCTCTGGAGCCTTAAACCAGGTTTCTGTTACTGCACATATATTGATTTTCTCCATACTGAGGAGTGCCTTGAGTGCGCGCATTTTGAGGTTTAGACTTCTGGCATTGAGTAGCATTACCCTCAGTTTTTTGTTACTTGTGCTATTTATGGCGGTGGGTTTGTCTTTTGAGCCTTGCCTAAAAAAGGCACTAAGGGGGTGGCAAGAGCCTTGGCCAGCATTCAAAAGCCTAAGGGTGACAGGTGCAAGCCGTCCCTAGCGAAACAGTGTGACTTGTCAAGCATGTCTTCCCAGGCTGACAGACACTGGATCCCCTTTGAATGACACCAGAAGCTTAGCCAGTTGTTGAAATTGATAATTTTTTCTCTATACCATGGTATCATTCTTGGTGAGGGCAGGATGCTACTCAGTGTCAGGGTCATACCTGCCTGGGCTATGTGATCAGAGAGCTCCTCCATGTCTCTTTTCATGTAGTCCAGGGAGGTACGGCTCAGGTCATTCACACCAACATGGATAACGACAGAGTCATATTTGTACTTGTTCTGGAGTGACCTGAGTGCTTGTGTTATGTGGCAGATCCTGGCACCTGACAGGCAGCTTAGTGAGTGGGACTTCAGTGTGCCTGACTATAGAGTCACCTATTTTGCCTTAAGGGCTGTGATTGTGTGGCACACTGGTTTTGTGAAGTATGTGTTTCATGGTTTGAGTTGGGGGTGAAGGTTGCTTGGATGACTGCTTTGAGATCTCTGTTGCTTCTGCAGATTTTTATTTAGAGCCTCTGAGTATGTTTTCATGTATTTATGTGTGTTTTTTTCCGGTGCTGGTTTCATAGGTCTATGTGAGACTGGTGGTGTGATGCAAGTAATTCCCTTCTCCTCTTGACTGCCTGGTCCAGTCTTGGGTTGAGACAGCTTAGCCTCCAGTTTGGCTGTATAATTGCATCTCTCGCATGTATTAGTGTTTGGTGGAAGGAGGAGAGGGTTGTCTGTGTACATGAGGCAATTGTAACTTCTTCTTCTTCTTTTGGCTTTTCCCGGTTAGGGGTCACCACAGTGGATCACCTGTCCGCTCATGATTGGCAGTGGAGTTTTACAGTGTCAAGCTGCCAGCCCGGTGCCCAACCTTCCACAGAAGGCACACACACACACACACACACACACACACACACACACACACACACACACACACACACACACACACACACACACACACACACACACACACACACACACACACACCTAGGGCCAATTTAGAGTGTCCAATCCACCTGCAGCATGTCTTTGGGATGTGGGAGGAAACTGGAGCACCCTGTGGAAACCCACGCGACCACATGGAGGACATGCAGAATCCGCACAGAAGGCACCCCAGCCAGGGATCGAACCAGAGAACCTCTTGCTGTGAGGCGGCAATGCTAACCACTGCACCACCATGGCCGCCCACATAAGGCAATTGTAACATTGCCTCAAAATGCCCAGATTCACCAGTTGGACCAGAGAGTACACATGAAACTTCCCTTTGGACTTTTCTGGATAGGTACAGTGAACTGTTTTACTGATTGGCTGGTAAGATCGAATAGAGAGCCTTGTCCTTCTCTACAGTATAGGGGGGGTCTAGTGCTAAGGTTTATTAGTGCTTGCTATGAGTTTTGAGCAAGTGCCGGTATGAGAAGTGAATGGTTTGAGTGCTTAAGTTGAAAGTTTGTCTAGTTCCAAAGGAAAAATTGAACAGTAGACTTTGTGGAGCCGGGAATAGTTATACCCTAGCTAACCGGGACTGCCCGGTGTGCAAAACCACGCAAATGCGGGTTTTATAGCAGGGAAATAAAAGAGATAGAAATTAGCCCAAAATGGCCAATAAACTACTAATTTCTGGGCTGAAACCACTCCTCCAGGGACATATAGGCTACTCAGAGCTCCCTCTCTCACAGTGAACAGAGAAACTTCCTTCTATCCAAGTAAGGTATGGGGAAACACAGAAACTTGTAATATAGCCCTTAATTCAGCATTAACTGAAAACTGGACTATACTAGCTTAGAAAGGCGGGAAAACAAGTATATATGTATTTCTTTTGTTTTTTTCAGAAAATAAAGCAGATACAATCAAAAAAACACTTTAAATGCATAGAAATGGCTATCACACTTGAGTGTGTAGCCTACAACAGTTAAACAGGTAATTTAAACACAAAAACAACTTTGTTAAAGTGCAGGCAGTAAAATAAGTACAATATGTAGCTGAAACAGGCTTTTTAAATCACAGAAACTCTAGAAAATTGGCGTTTTAGGCGGAATTAGCTAAAGGCAGCAAGAAAATGCAGAAAAATTATACTTAATCACTCCAAAGTCTCTCTTTTGTCTCTCTGCTGCTGTAGAACTCTGCAGGGAACCAGGCAGGAGCTTGCTGAGCTGTATACTAGCAGAAAAACCTTGCAAATGCGGGTTTTATAGCAGGGAAATGAAAGAGATAGAAATTGGCCCAAAATGGCCAATAAACTACTAATTTCTGGGCAGAAACCACTCCTCCAGGGACAGATAGGCTGCTCAAAGCTCCCTCTCTCACAGTGAACAGAGAAACTTCCTTCTATCCAAGTAAGGTATGAGCAAACACAGAAACGTGTAACACAGCCCTGAATTCAACACTAACCTGAAAACTGGACTATACTAGCTTAGAAAGGCGGGAAAACAAGTATATATATATATATATATATATATATATATATATATATATATTTTTTTTTTTTTTTTTCAGAAGATAAAGCAGATACAATCAAAAAAATACTTTAAATGCACAGAAATGGCTATCACACTTGAGTGTGTAGCCTACAACAGTTAAACAGGTAATTTAAACACAAAAACGACTTTGTTAAAGTACAGGCAGTAAAATAAGTACAATATGAAGCTAAAACACATGCACTCAAGTCACTCCACAACAAGTACAAATACGACTCTGTTATTGTCCATGTTGGAGTGAATGACTTGAGACGTACCTCCCTGGACTACATGAAAAGAGACATGGAAGCGTTCTTGGATCATGTGGCCTAGGCAGGTATGACCCTATCTCTGAGTAGCATTCTGCCTTTGCCCAGAATGATACCACAGTATAAGGACAAAATGATTGACTTCAACAATTGGCTAAGCTTCTGGTGTCATTCAAAGGCGATCCAGTATCTGTCTGCCTGGGACGACATGATCGACAAACCATGATGCTTTGCCAGAGATGGTCTACACCTGTCACCCCTGGGATTCAGGTTACTGGCTAAAGCTCTTGCCACCCCTATAGTGCCATTTTTAGGCAAGGTTCAAAGGCCTTTCCAGCTGTTGCAGATGTCTTGTGAGGCACATACCAATCAGGGCATTGTACGATATAATGGGTCTAATGAGGTATGAGTACAGTGGGACAATGACCTCCTTTTTTCTGGATGAAAAGCCCTTAGTGATGAGGTGTGCCACGTAGCACACATAACACATAACAGATCCAAGCATGCAAATTCTGAAGGTAATGCTACTCAATGCTAGACGTCTAAACCTCAAAATGCACTCTTTCGAGGCACTCCTAAAAATGGAGAACATCGATATCTGTGCAGTAATTGAGACCTGGTTCAAGCCTCCAGAGAGCACCCCTGCAATACAGGCTACAACTCTTACCACACTTTCCGTCCATCAAACCAAGACCAAAACACTAAACGTGGAGGAGTGTCCATATTCACCAAGGATATTCACACCTTCAGGCTAGTTGCCCAACACAATGCATCGGAAATTCTCCAGGTGCAACTAACACTAGATAAGACTGAAATCCAAATTGTAGCTTGCTACAGATCTCCTACCATGCCCCAAGATTCTCACTACACCTTTCTAAACATACTGAAAAATATTAAGATAAACCAAACACCCTAATAATGGGTGATTTCAACGACCCTGCCATTAACTGAGAAAACTACTCACCTGTTCCCAGCAGTTCTTGGAATTCATAAATTCCAACACCCTGGATCAACTAATCCATTGTCCCACCAGGGGCTCCATTAACCTAGACCTGGTCATTACCAACATGGGAGATAGTTGCTCTACACCAGTGGTCACTCCCTCATTGGTCAGGTCTGAGCATAAGCAAATCCCCCTTGACATCCACATCCCACCCCCACCCCCAGTAAGGAAACCTCCATAAAAAAACTACTCCAAAGCCAACTTCATGCTACTTAAGTCAGAAGTGACAAACTTCCTGACACCCATGCAGAATGGAGCTGAAAGTTTGACTGCTGAATCCTACACTAAGGCACTGTACGAGCACATCCACTTGTGCATGAATCGTGCCATCCCAAATAGAACCAAGATGTTTTCCTCCAAAAAAAAGGAAGCCAATCTGGTGGTCCCCTGCCATAAAAAAACTATACAACAGAAGGAAGAAACTGTTGCAGACAAGAGGAAAACCCAGGATGCAAAAAACTCCCTTACCAGCCTCAGCAAAAAGCTGAGATCCCTCATAAAATCCTCCAAAGCTAGTTACGAAAATAAAATTGCCAAAGATTCCAAAGACAACCACAAGGCATTCTATAGTTATGTCAAGAATCTAAATGGCAATGCTCAGATCTGCTCTGAGTTACAACAGAATTGCATTAAATATACTGATCCCAAAGATATTGCCAATATCCTGGCAGATCAATTTACTGCCAACTTCACCCACCTCTCACCCACTAAAGGGCCCATCTCAATACCAAAAGATTGCCAAATTCTGGTAATCACGGCCACACAGGTAGAAACCGCACTCTCCAAAGCTAAGAATACAGCATCCATGGGACCAGATGACATCCCGGGCTCTGTACTACATGAACTACAAACTGAACTGGCAGCTCACCTAAGTGTCATGTTTAATCATAGCCTCACCTCAGGCTTCATGCCCACTGAGTGATGCACAGCTACAGTTATCCCACTGCACAAGGGAGGATCCATCTTGGATCCCAGGAACTACTGCCCCATCAGTCTGATGAGCCTGATCTGCATGGGCATGGATCGCATTATCATGGAACTTATAAACAAAGACAGTGGCAACCTTCAAACACTGGACCCTACCCAGTTTGGGTTCATTAAGGGCCGATCTTGTCTCCTGAACCTGATTGACTTCTACAAATCAGTTTCCAGAGCTGTGGATGAGGGTAAGGCAGTCCACACAGCCTATCTGAACCTCGCCAAGGCCTTCAACTCCATCCCCCACTATACAAGCCTAGCCATAACAATTCCCTGGATATTTCTTCCCACAATATTTACTTCCCTGGACCCCTGTATAGCAGGGTGACTGACGTGATTCCCGGGGTGAATTTCCTATCTCCCATCCAATCATCAAGGTTCCTTTTGAAGAGGGCCAAGGAGGCGTTCTGCTTGACATGTATGGGCAGTCTATTCCAGAGTCTGGGGAGTCTTTGGGTCAGGAACCTATCCCTCCAGCATGTTTTGTTCATTGTGATGACAAGGTTTAGATCCCTGGAGCATGTGGCTCTGAGGGATTGTGATTTCTTTTAGTGGAGCATGTCCAACAGCTCAGGGTTTGACATGGCCTTGTATGTTAAGCAGAGATCGCCTCTGAGTAGTCGATATGCCACAGAGTATAGCTGGAGTTTTTTTCGACGGTCAGCATAGGGCATCTGCTTTAGGCCTGTGATTCGTTTAGTGAGGTATTTCCGTGGCCTTTCCAGCTGTTGCAGATGTCTTGTGAGGCACATACCAATCGGGGCATTGTACTGTATAATGGGTCTAATGAGGGATGAGTACAGTGGGACAATGACCTCCTTTTTTCTGGATGAAAAGCCCTTAGTGATGAGGTGTGCCACATAGAAGGATTTCCTGACTGTTGTGGCAATGTGGTTATCGAAGGTGAGACCACTGTCCACCTGTGTGTGTCCCTAAGTCTCTCATCACACTTTCGGTGTTTAGTGTACTGCCACCTATGTGGTAATTCATGGGTACATATTTTTTCCCAAAGGGGATAACTATACATTTCTTGGCATTACACTTCAGCCCATGGCTCTGGCAGCAAGCATCTGTTTCTGTAAGGCCATTTTGTAGAATATCCACATCATTTGAGGATTCAGTAATGGCTCCCAGTTTGCAGTCATCTGTGAACTTTCTTAGCCAGACTCCCTTAATGTTGGCCTGTACTTCAGGGAAGTAGATGCCAGACAAGAGCGGTCCCAGGACTGAACCCTGAGGTACTCCACTTGTCTGGAGCTGGATTTGGAGTCAGCTACTTTTACAGTCTGGGTTCTGTCAGTAAGCCAGTTGGCAACCCATCGAGTGATGTAGGGATTTATGCCCAGCTTAGTAAGTTTATCTATGATTCCAGAGTGGGGGATGGTGTTGAAGGCCTTGGTGAGGTCCAGATAGGCTGTGTGAACTGCCTTACCCTCATCTTAAGCTCTGGAGACTGATTTGAAGAAGTCATTCAGGTTCAGGAGACAAGATCGGCCCTTCACGAACCCAAACTGGGTGGGGTCCAGTGTTTGAAGGTTGCCAATGTCTTTGTTTATAAGTTCCATGATAATGCATTCCATACCCTTGCAGATCAGGCTCATCAGACTGATGGGACAGTAGTTTCTGGGATCCAAGGTGGATTCCCCCCTTGTGAAGTGGGATAACTGTAACTGTGCGCCACTCAGTGGGCACAAAGCCTGAGGTGAGGCTATGATTAAACATGACAGGTGAGGTGCCAGTTCATTTTGTAGTTCATGTAATGCACATTCCGTATCTTAATCTTGTGTTGTAACATTTTTGAAGCAGCTGTAAAAAGTAGTAGAGATAATCCATATTCATCAGTTTATAAATTAAACCAGATTATTACGCAAAGCAAACAATGTCTTAGCCAGACAGAATAAGATGCTGGATAACTAGGCAGCTAGTTCACATATACTAAACCTGTAAGCTTTTACTCTGCTTTAAACAATATATAAATGATTCAATCACTAACTGTTGTAGATAGAACTGATGTTACTGTAATTGCTGAGAGCAAGAAATATACTATTCAGCTCGCCTAGCTCTGTGGCAGAGAAGGATGGAGCCCTGATTGTGATCCAGGAGACTGCAGTTTGATTAGCAGCCCTAGCACCAGAAGAACCAGGTGGGAAGGAATGAGAGGGTGTGACCTACTCATCTCTCACAAGGAGAGGGATTTGCATGCACTCCGTGGTACACAGGATAGTCCAATTTCCTTGGTGGAGACCAGAGAGACCAGTGCTCATGCCACATGGTGAGGGGCAGGGCTGCTTGAAAGAAATGTCCCTTGCAGAAATGAGAAACCACCCATTGCAGACAGCCCAATGCATGCCCTTTCCTAGTACTCAATTTGTATGTTTCAGGATCAGGATGGAGAGAAAATGCTCAAAAGCTGCCCTGATGGCTGTCTGGATGACAATCCCTCTTGTTTGTCTATAGTTTAATAGTGACAATGAAAAGGCTGATTGACTGAGAGGGAGTCTGTTGGTTGGCAGGCAGCAGGGAAAAGAGGTACAAAAAATAAGAATGAGTTTTATTATTTTTAAGTTGCATATAATACACAAATCCTTTTTGTACAATGCATGTAAAGTATATTTAATAATTTCATTCATTCTGTAAACCCTCATATTATGGTCACTAAGATAAGTCTTTTAGGATAAATTCAGTACCCCAATTAGCAAACATCAGTAAGTAAAAAAAGTAAGTAAATAAATAGCGTGCACTAGGAAGAAGAGAGTGGTGGATAAACTCTCAGCGAATCGCTTCCTACTGCAGAATGGATAAATATCTAAAGACTTCAGCAGTGACAGAATTTGCTTAATTAGGGTATTCTGAGAAAGGCTCTTTCCTCCATTGCATCTGTATGATAGTGTAGGTCTGCAGACAGTCTGCATTTAGTACACACTTACGTGGACTAATGACAGAGTATTTTGGACCCCTTTTAATGCAGGTATGGATATGATATACAAAAAGTGTTCACTCAATGTCCATTTAGGCTTTCATTGCACATTTTACAGTTGATGCCTGTTTAATAGATTTGTAGCTCTTTTCTATTTCAAGGTGCTACCTAATCAACTTATCTATTTTCATTTAGGATAAGCAGATAAATGAATGTTCCTTTTTTAGGGCAGGTGTACTTTGTGTACTGTATTTCTTTGGACAAGTGTTGCTGATTCTGGGTACTACAGTTAACCATGGAAAATATAAAGGTTATTATTTAGGATAGTCTGTCATGACAGCCAGTATTAATTTTTGCATCAGAAGGTATAATTTTATTTGAATTTTTTGACAGTAGATAATGGTGTGGTTAGGATCTAGCAAAAAAATAAAAGACATCTTGAGACTGATAAAATGGACATTGCTTCCTGGGGTAAATGGAGTGGACATCAGTGCAGTATTTGCAGTGGTACAGCAGACAGGACTGTTGACCAGTAGCCTGTGTGATAAGGACTATACAACACCCTGTGATACCCTCCACATCCAGTACATAAATAGGCATGTTAAAAAACAATTTCCCAGACTACCGATATTCAGATATATCGGGCAAGAATTTTGTTAGTCATAGGTACACATTGGACTAGCTCTCCTTGTAGACAGTTATAAGCCTGATCAATTTCCTTTCCAAAGATGAGAATCAAACCCTGGATTTTGTGTCTGTGAGGTAAACACCATAACATTTATGCCAATCATCAACCCATAGTTTGGGCTTGCAGGCCTCAAACTCACATACCTGTATCAGGTAGTTCAGTGCTCTACATCTAGACCACATTGGTCATGAGTCGAATATGTCATTTTTACAGCCTCAACCATGACTGCTTTGTCTATAGTTTATATGGTTAGTGATGTAATGCTGTGCATAATTAACATGCAACCTTCTCAACCTATGTGCTACTGTGTAATGTACATTATGCGTGTTGTGTGGTAAACTGATGTGTTATGTTTAAACCAAATTGCTTGTTTCCATAAAAGAAACCTGTGTGTGAGTTTTATAAAGTTATTGTCATTTATCAGCTCCACACACTTTGCATGTCTCAGTGTTTTTGATCTTTCTTGTTTACAAGATTAATGTATGTTTTCAATATTATCCACTCATATGGTGATCAGATGATATGCTCAATCCCCATATGAATTAGTTATGAACAGACTAGTCTATCTCAACATCTGAACTAGGAATTGTATATTTTGCTTTGGGTAGTATAACCATATTTCATGTGATCTGCTCAATACTTCACCTTTTGGTAAATTAAAATGTTCATTATTAATTCAACTTTACATTGTTTAGCAAAAATAATAAGTCTGAATTCCCCTTACATCTTAGTTTGCAGTGAAAAATCAAGAATGCATATTTCTTATCTTTGTTTAAGAAATGTAATGTTCAAGTCCTGAATAATTTTTTTCACTCATCTTTCATCTTGGATTATTTCATTCTGTCTTTAATAGAAAACCAGACACTTGGAATAAACAAGAATAATTTCTTAACAGGGCACATTTAAGGCCATTTTATGATGCGATCCTACAAATTCAAAAAGATTTTTGTATCACCTGTTCTTGCATCTAAGCTTATTAAATGTTATTTTCTAGTATATGTTTTTTTGGTTCCTTTCCTGTAGCATATGAGTGTTTAATAGATGTCCTTTAGCACTTGTTTCTGTAATGTGAAGACTTTAACACATATAAGGTAGGGCTTTCCATTATAAAAATGCACTGTTGCAGGATACAGATATTATGTACTATTTATATTATGCTATCACTTTGTAACTTTTTTAATTGGCATTTGTTTATCATCTTTGAAGTTCTTGGATATTTTGCTATTTGTTCCACTGTTCTATTTTGCAGTTATTATAATTGCTGCTCGCTGACCTGGGTCATGGCTGAAAAGGGTCTGAAGACCAGCCTTCCTACCTGGTTATTAAATATAACAAATAAATAAATAGTTTTATGCATTGTACCAGCTTAAGACCTTCCAACAGAGAATCTTCTTTTGTATACCTAAAAACAATACAAATATACTAGTTAGCGACAACAGCTGTTTCTATGTCTTATGTCTTTAATAGTCCTGTAGAAAGGTGGCATATACCTTTTGAGTAATGTTTTGTTTTTAATTTATTTATTATTAAAATTTCATAGAATCATTAACATTCATTTGATCTACCACCACTGTATGCAGGCTGAATCTCAGTTTAGCATCTCATCTAGCAGTAAAGTACAAGCAGCTGTTGAAAAACAATGCACAAACACGAGCCTCCAGTGTAGTCAGCACAAAAATGCGAGCACAGTTGTTAATGCTTATTTGTTGATCTAGTTTTCTAACTCAAGGATACATAGATGTAGAGAAATTTGTTGCGGAAAGAAGTATGTGAAGTATTCCTAAGGTGGGAGGGTAGAGGTGGTGGTAGGGTTACAGAGTATAGGAACATTGGAAAGGTGGGAGGGTAGAGGTGGCGGTAGGGTTACAGAGTATAAGAACGTAAGAAAGGTGGGAGGGTAGAGGCAGTGGTAGGGTTACAGAGTACAGGAACATAGGAAAGGTGGGAGGGCAGAGGCAGTGGTAGGGTTACAGAGTATAGGAACATAGAAAAGGTGAGAGGGTAGAGGCAGTGGTAGGGTTACAGAGTATAGTAACATAGGAAAGATAGGAGGATAGAGGTGGTGGTAAGGTTACAGAGTATAGGAACATAGGAATAATACTAGAAAAGTGATCATGGGGACCATAAGATGCCCAGCTATGTATACCTATAAGTAAACAAGCTTAAAAGTTTTGCTGCCCTAATCAAGCACTTAATACCCCTTACCTCACAAATTGAGCAAAGCAATATATGATAAGTCTGATGTAAATGTGTGTCCACTCATCTAATCACCCAGACTATCCTTAAAGGTAGCCAGAGCAGTAGTTTGTTTCACCTGCAGAAGCAACATATTACATAGGCTGGGAACTACTGTGTTACGAACCTATCCTTCCAACTAGTCTTGTTTATGTTTTGAAGCAGGTTTAGTTCTCTCATGTAAATATTTAAAGAGTCACTGGTTTTGCAAAGAAACAGGTGAAACAAAATTGGGCCTTTCAAGAGTCGAAAACTAAACACAGGTCATCTTGTAGTGGCCAGCAGGCTGCTGCTAATAAGGAGAATCATGCCAATCTTTTGAGATAGTTGAAGGATTTAAGACCTTTAGTTTTCTTGTTTAGAAATTGTTGGAGCTTCTACAGCATGGATATGTATATACCAAAAGGGGATTGTATTCAATGATGGGTCTTTCAAGGGAAGAATACAAGGGTAGAATGATTTTTTTGGCTCTTAAAAACCCCTTTGGTAGTTAACTGGACCAGATAGAAGGATTTCCTGACTTTGATGGGAACCTGAGGATCAAATAAGAAAGGGTTGTCCCCCAAAGTGCCCATGTCTCTTATGATCTTCCCACTTTGAAGAGGAGTGCCATTTATAACATGTGAAGCAGAAGCAGCTTTTTTCTTTGTCCTCGTACACCATATTTGTTTGCATTTAACTTTAGACTGCTTTCAGTACACCAGATATGTATGCATTCCAACCCTTGCTGGAGTTGGCTGCAGTCATCAAAACACTTGGGCAGTGATATGAGAAAGTGATACATGACTGTATTAATATGATTAATGAATATTTAATTCCAGCAGTCCTGACATTTAAAGAAATAGAAGAAGGGAGAGAGAAAGATTCAATGCTGTAAAAGATAATACATATTTTTTTCTTATAGAAAGTACCAGTTAAACGGAACAAGATATAGCACCCTGTAAATTAGAGGAAAGATTAATTTATAGCACATGAAGTACACTCAGTGATTATAAGAACTGAAATAAAAACTGAAACAAACATTACTGATGAGATTTGGTTCTTTTCATTGTTCTATTGTTGCATTGTGTGCTCTTTTGAAGGAATGGCTGATTAGGTGGGGCTTTCAAGACGTTATCATTTAATGTTTATATACAACATAATACTGTATGATGCTTTTTTGTTTATGCAATTGTCTTTTGTGTAACTGCATTTCTACTTATTTTAATAAACACGTATTATTCCTTGGTGTAGATGAACTAATAAGAAAAGTCCTAAAAGACTGTTTCCCAGAGCAACAGTTGGCATAGTAAGATCTTAACTATTCAGATGTGTGAACTCTTTAAGACAGCACAGAAAGTGTCAACATGTGTTTCATAGGCCTCTGCACAAAAAAAAATTGCTTAAACTGACGGATGAATGTTCAGAATTCTCAGATGTAAAGCTTGCAATGTCTTTATCAATTCATGCCATGATACCAGTACTTAACAAAAAGTTTGTAATATTTACGAAATCAGAAAGAATAAGCTCTGATACCTCCCTTTTAATAGTTCGCACTTAATGCAATTCTATGAATAACAATTCCAGACTATAAAAGGATGATCTTACTTTGGCCAAAAGTTAATAGAACAGTACAGAGGTTTATGGCCAACATTACTGAAGTGATAAGAATTGTCAAAAAAGTATTCATTGGAAGTGTCAGATATATAGTATGGTTAGGCAGTATCTGAGTTACATACAGCATATAACAAAGGTCACACAAGGCAGTCTACTCTTAAGGCACGAATAAGGGAAAAAAATACCATTGGTCACTGAATGCCGAGTAATGACTAATGAGACTCTAAGAAAGAGAGACTTTGAAAGAAATGAAAAAAGAGACATGCTGATTTTTAAGATACACTCAAAAGAATACATTTACTTTGTTTAGGAATGCAATGACTCAATGGAAACTGCACAACAATGTTCTGTTTAAAAAGATTGCTAACTAAATGGTCACACTGCTAGAGATCATTGTGTTGGTCACCCAGGAGATCCCAAGGAACTGGTATAAAAGGCCTGCATATCCAAAGAACTTTGTAGGTACAATAACCTAATCTCGCTCTTTTTTTACAGGTTAATCATTATCTTGGATATAGGTCTGCTATAAATACAGAACTATATATATATAGGTATGTATTTACTAAAGTTTTTACATGGGTATATAAAGGGACAATAGTACAAGCAAAGTAGTGCAATGCAGCCTGATTAATAATGTAATTATTTTTATATACTTATTTGGTCATTAGCATATGACGCTGACTGTGCACAATTTCATCTTCTTTTGTGAGAGTATTACCTGTGTCTCTGAATTGGCCCCACCCTGTGTGTTGCCATTCTTCCTGTAAATTTGATTAACATATTGTGATATTTATTTCTGAAATCTGGGGGTTGTCTAAAGAAGTTCCTCTAAAACATTTAGTGTTGTAAAAAAATCATTATAGAAAAGATATTGTTCCATACCAATTTTGACAAGTTCCAAATGATTCCTGAAGAGAAGAGATGAAATATATTACTTGAACATTGTGCTCATCTGAAAAATACAAAAACATGTTAGAAAGGTTGTGTTTTTTTTATAAGTTACAAAATCACTTTGCAGGATTAGAAAGTATAGCTAAAATGCATTTGTATACTAGTGGTTTTAAAAAACAGTTGGTTTTAAATTATAAAGCACTGATATTTAATTCTCCAAAAATGAGTGATGTGATGTTGGTTAGTTCATTTTAATATCCTTAAAAATGTAATCATACTATTATTAAATTATTCATTAAAATGATATTCAGTGATACTGCAGAGCTGTGGTACAGGGAAGGCTGACTTGTCACGGATCAACCAGAGGCCAGACTCTCAAAAGCAGGTACTACATAAAGGATGCCCCCCCCCCCCCCAACACACACACACACATACACACACACACACACACACACACACACACACACACACACACTGCTGCTGGAAATCTGTTTCCAGCATAAAATTGCAAAACAAGTAATTAATATATGTTGTTTATTTGTTTTGCTGGTTGCCTGCTGAAGAGATAGCACTGGACAAAGGCAAACAGGTGACTGTCTTATCTATAGTATTATATTCCTGTATATATTTCCTCTGTTGGTTTACTATCACATGTTTGACATTAGAATGCTCGAATGTACAGATGTCCGAACAAAATGCGAACATATCGACTACACTGAAATGCTCAAATCTACTCAACATTCTACAACAGGTTTTTGCAGGGGGGGGGTGCGCCCCCCCACCCCCTACTTATATATATATATATATATATATATATATATATATATATATATATATATATATAGATTCACTTTATAATTTAGAAAAACTGAAATCACAAATTTCAGTTTTTCGAAACCATAAAGTCGAACAGCCTAAATCCCGAAACTACAAAATCACGAAACACAAAATCACGAACAGACACCACACAACACATACATCATCCAACCCATACCACAACAAACAAAACACACAAATATAAAAAAATGAGACCACAGTAAATCATTTCAAAACTTTTCCCATCTTTAATGTGACCTATAATTCAATTCAATTGAAAAACAAATCTGTTAGTGGAAAAAATATAAAAAATAAAAAAATGTACAATAAGCTGGTTGCATAAGTGTGCAGACACTTAAACTAATCCTTTGTTGAAGCACCTTTTGATTTAATTATAGCATTGTCTCCTTGGGTAGGAGTCTATCAGTATGGCACATCTTGACTTGGCAATATTTGCCCACTCTTCCTTGCAAAAGTGCTCCAAATCTATCAGATTGCGCAGGCATCTGTTGTGCACAGCCCTCTTCAGGTCACCCCACAGATTTTCTATTGGATTTTGGTCTGGGGTCTGGCTGGGCCATTCCAAAATTTTAATTTTTCTTATGGTGAAGCCATTTTTTTGTTGATTTTTATATATGCTTGGGGTCATTGTCATGTTGAAAGGTGAAATTCCTCTTCATCTTCAGCTTTCTAGCAGATGCCTGTAGGTTTTGGGCCAAAAGTGACTGGTATTTGGAACTGTTCATAATTCCCTCCACCTTGACTAAAGCCCCAGTTCCAGCTGAAGAAAAGCAACCCCAAAGCATGATACTGCCACCACCATGCATCACAGTGGGGATGGTGTTCTTTTGGTGATGTGAAGTGTTGTTTTTGCGCAAACGTACCTTTTGGAATTGTGGCCAAAAAGTTCAACCTTGGTCTCATCAGACCATATCACATTTTCCCACATGCTTTCTGGGAGACATTATGTATTGTTTTGCAAATTTTAACTGGGCCTGGATGTTTTTCTGTGTAAGAAAAGGCTTCCATCTTGCAACCCTACCCCATAACCCAGACAAATGGATAATATGGTAGATTCATGTCACATGTAGTACACAACCAGTACTTGGCAGAAATTCCTGGAGCTCCTTCAGTGTTTCTGTAGGTCTCTTGGCAGCCTCCCTGACCAGTTTTCATCTTGTCTTTTCATCAGTTTTGGAGGGACATCCAGTTCTTTGCAATGTCACTGTTGTCCCATATTTTCTCCACTTTTTGATGACTGTCTTCGCTGTGTTCCATGGTATATCCAATGCTGTGGAACATTTTTTGTACCCTTCTCCTGAGTAATACCTTTCAACAATGAGATCCCTTTGATGCTTTGTAAGCTCTCTGCAAACCATGGCTTTTGCTGTAGCAGGCAACTGAGTAAATGTCAGGAAAATCCTACTAGGACAGCTGAACTTTATTTGGGATTAATCAAAGTCTCGTTAATTGATGGCAGGTGTGTAACCAAGAAGACTGAATGCTGTAATTAAATCAAAAGGTGCTTCAACAAAGTATTAGTTTAAGGGTGTGCACACTTATGCAACCAGCTTATTGTACATTTTTTATTTTTTATATTTTCCCTCTAACAGATTTGTTTGTTTTTCAATTGAATTGTACAGATTATAGTCACATTAAAGGTGGGAAAAGCTTTGAAATTATTTATTGAGTTCTCATTTTTTTATATCACAAAAACCTGGCATTTTAACAGGGGTGTGTAAACCTTTTATATCTACTGTATATATATATATATATATATATATATATATATATATATATATATATATATATATATGTGTGTGTGTGTGTGTGTGTGTGTGTGTGTGTGTGCTGTGTGTGTGAGCATGTGCCTGCATTTGTGTGCGTGTGTGTGCGTGTGTGTGTGTGTGTGTGTGTGTGTGTAAGTATGTATTCTCACTCTCTCTCTCTCTCTCTCTGTCTATATATGATTATGGTTACCATAATGCTAGATATGCTTCAGGTGGATGGAAAGGGTCCTGAGATGATTTTAGTTACCTTATATATATTACTGGGCAGGTAGTCTAGACGAGCTTTGCAGAGTCTAGCCAGACCAATGCAAATATCTACTAAATATACTATATGCAGACATAACGCTTTAATTTTTTATTATTATAGTGTTAATTTACTCCTCCAGAAATGCTATCTTTGAGTTTAGATCTTTGTCTACCTTCTGTAAATGGTGGATTGGAATTAGACTTGTTTCTAAGAATGTTCATTTGATAGTTGCTGCAGGTATTACGATTTGTCTGCTCTGTGCTTTTCTTCCTGTTATGTCATTCTGTTTGGTTAATTAACACTAGGCCATGATTGGAAACGTCCTTGGTCCAGTCTGTGTCACTAATTTACACATAAACAAATAAAGGTATTTATACTTTTATGTTAGTCTGTGTTCTGCTATCAGTGCTTTAGAAAATGCTAAGGAAGTATATAACACTGAGTAAATATGCATTCCTCTTGCCTAAGACAGGGTCAAGCTCTTTTTTTCAGAGGGCTTCTGAGGTTTCTCTTCAGTCTGCCCATATGTTTTATTTTGTCAGCTTATGAGACACATTTTATGATTCCTTTAAACCATAAAACTGCTGTTTGATTGCTGTAATGATGACCAGGTCTTAGGTATGCGTTCTTGGTCACAGTGTCAGAAGGTTATATAGCTTTTAGGATGCACACTGCAGGTACCGGTGGCCCCATGAAAGTATATAAAACACGACAAAGGCTTCTGATAATGGGACATTATATCATTTTACACCTCACTAGTTACTGCATCTGAAAAAAATTTAAGCAGCCTTTGAAATTATTTTAAGACCCAGATGTGGATTTTTTTACAAAACCAAATGGCCTTGCTTGGTCAGCTTTGGTAGCAATTTTAATGAATAGTCATTGGTTTCATTTGAGAAATGCACACACCTGCAGTGGAGCAGAGGTGATAGTGGCTATATTTGCATATTTTAACTTACCGGAGCTGTTTTCATTAGATTTGTGCTATCAGCACAGAGGCCTGTATGAATAAGATCACTGCATGCATAAAATTGCTTTTTTTATTCAGGAAGGCAAAGCCTATTACTTTTTCTCAAATATATGCCACTCATCAAATCAAGCAGTTAGACTAAGATAATTTCTTGGGGACTAAAACACCTTTATAGCCTAGAATTCTTTACTTGGTGGGAGTACTAACATCTTCATTGCAGGTGAGACCACTACACCATTGCAATGAAACAGAAATTATGGAGGGATAGAAAGACGGAGAAACAACCCAGTGTGAAAGTGAGAGGGAAAATGAATAATCAATAATGCGTACTTTGCTCATTTTCTAAAAGTATGCTGTGTGACTGTAATTTGCATATACTGTGTGGGAGAATGCTTGAGCGGAACAAATTAGAACAGAAGGGTTCTTTGTGCTGTAGTAGCAGTCAGCACATTACTGCTGGAAACTTCTTAGGTGTAGCAGTACTGTTTAAAATTTGTGCAACATGACTGTTTTTCTGCATGTATGGGAAATCCATCTGTGGTTCACAGGCAAATGGACTACCAGTTTAATCAGCTTATTTAACAGCCTTGCACATTCATGTTCTGCAGCTGTAGGAATAGATGGATACACCAACTAGAGCATTTCACTTTTAAAACTAGTACCAACCTAATATTTTTATATATTTTATGCACTGCAACAACAGTTAATCTTACTTAATGAATAAATGACTTGCTAGTATTTTGTTTTTGAACCAAATAATACATATAATCTAGCCAACAAAATGTCTTTAAATAGGGTTCACTCAGGAACTTGACTTCCAAGAGCTTGAAAAACACTGTGTTGAAGCCAGGGAATTGACTACCTTGTAGCCTTTGCGGACTGCCGCTCATGCCTGATCTCAAATATGAGTTTGAGAAAGCAGCCTTGGGATGGGAGCGGGGGGGGGGGGTTAGTCCAGGGAGTGGGAAGGGGATTTAGAATTAGGGGGTAGCAGAGGGGTTAGGATTAGAGAGAGTAGGGGGATTTTAGGATTAGGGAGCAGAAAGGGAGTTTTTTGGTTATTGAGCAACTGGGGAATTTAGGTTTAGGGAGTAGTAAGAGAATTTTAGATTTATTGAGAGGGTTAAAATTGTAGGTTTAGTGAGTGATTGAGGACTTTAGGATTATTAAGGGGGAGTAGAGGTTTAAGATTATGGACCATGGAGTCAAGCTGAGAAATGGGTGTAAGGTTGAAGTTCTAGTAGGGCTATGTAGTGTATAGGATCAGGTGTTGCGACGGCTATGCAGAAATAGGATATTGGACTAGTGGGAGTTCAAACTTGCTTTTTCAAGCAAGTAGCAGAGAGCAGTTGTGTTGTAAATATTTGGGATGCAAGCACCTGTATAATCATCCTTTAAAAGTTACCTGAGCAGTATCCTACCTGCCATGGTATATTTTACATATACTGTATAAGATTCAAAAAATGTTTGTACTGCTCGATGTTATTCTTTCTTCTGTATGTAAGCTACATTTCTCCCTACTGTATAAATATTGTATAAGGCATGAATTTATCATGTATCTTCTGTTGAATAGGTTGTGGAGCTTTCACCCTGGGCCTCCTCTGAAAACGAGCCTTTTCAGCCCAGTTGTACACTCCTGGTAAACAAATGGAAATAAATAAAAATAAAATTTTGTTCCACTGACGCATTAAAACTAACTTACACTCAGTCAACTCAGATCGGTGTATAAATACTATCACTTCCTCTCACAGGAATCCAGGAAAGCTCTGGCATTGGAAATGATAATGCGTAAATTAGAACACATTGATTACTGTTAGTTGCATTAATATTATCACAGAACGCCTGCAATCTACAGATAAGTATGAATAAGATCTGTACATTGGCAACCCTTGGTGGTGGTGGTACAGAATATTGCTATCACTCAACTGAAAAAGGCAACTGGCTATCAATAACTGCTGGGACAACTCTTCTGTTTAACTGCCTTACAAACTACTAAACTGTTTCTACTGTCCATCTTTGGCACATACGCTTCAACTCAGACTTAGAAGCTACCCCTTACTCTTAATTATAGATAACGCTGTCTCCCTGTTTAGACTACAGTTCATAAAAGCAATAGGTGAAAGACCATTCTAAAAGCTCTACAGCCTGGAACTCCATACCAAAGGCATACAAAAACAGCAGGTATTCAAAAAAAAAAAAAACAGTTCCTTTACTCTCTTTACAAGGAATGTGTGTCAGTGTTTTGACATAGGCAAAGGACAGTATCAAACAGCCAGCTCAAATTGTCCTATACATCTTCTCTTCTGCATCTGCCAGACTAATTGGGCAACATATTAGTATGACACGTATATATGATATGTGTATTTGTATAATAATCACTGCTAACAGCTGCTGTTTGCTGGATTCTGTAAAGTAATTATTATGCACTATTGTCCTGCACTCTATGATGTTGTACCACATTCACATCAAGTATCCTTTTATCTGTACATTAGTATATTACACTCACTATCCTATATGGTATTACAGAAGGCTAACTGTATGTGAAATTTTTAAGAGCGTATATGGACAGGATTGTGGTTAAAAATAGACCGAGGATCAGACCACCAACCTGGTTAATATGTAAATAAATAAATAATAAAATAGTCTTACTTCACAACAGAACCACCTGCCCCATCTAGTTTGCTCATCCTCATATCAACAAGATAATCTTGCTTCCTCTTAACTTATTTTGCATGAAGAAGTACTGGACTTCTGATGTGCTGCCTTTGAGATTCCAGCTGTGTCCTCTAGTTATTGCTTGTGTAGCATGTCAAAGATTTCATGGCATTTACTGATGAAGAGCATAGGTGTTATCCTTATATTCTAGACAGATTATCTCTAAGTTAGTGTGGATAACATCTGAACTCTGTCCTGTAAAAGACTATTAGCCTAAGAGGGATCTTGGTAGATAGTAAAATGAGTTAATGATAATAGCCCCATATTAGAGCTAGCTCATGCTTCTTCTGTGCAATATTGATGTGACTTCCCACCACTGGACCAGTAATTAAGAATCCTCAATTCTCACCACTGGCATCAGTTGGGGATGTACACTGGGTGGATGACAGATACACACAGTATTTCCAGATGCAGCTCTCTGCATCAAGTATAATTTTTCTTAACAGCACACAGAGACTGCAGTCAGTCCAGGGCTGGTTTCTCTCTCTTTCTCACCACTGGCACAGCTATAGAGTTGAGATCTCAGCTGAATGACCACGCCAAGACATCCAGTACCCTTTCTGTCCAATCAGTGCTTCATGTCCCTTCCCAGGTAGCTAATACACGCACTCTTTGAGGTTTGAGTTACACACACACACACACATATATACACACACACACACACACACACACACACACACACACACACACACACACACACACACACACACACACACACACACACACACACACACACACACACACACACACACACACACCCACACACACACACACACACACACACACACACACACACACACACACACACACACACCTGGGAAAGGCTGGCACAGGTTTACTTGCTATGCCCCCTTCTGCCCAGACTATAAGGTAGTTTCCCCTGCCATCAGTCACTCTTTATGAGCTACTTTAAGGCCCTTAACAAAGGGTGTCCAATCTTACTATGTAATGTTACTGTTAATACAAATGATAGTTTGACCAAGAGCAAGGCTATTAGGAGTGGCCCACACAGTGTCACCAAACAAATATTCAAGTACTCCCAGAACTTAAATATCTCTCACAAAAATAAGCCACAATGAAATGTTTAAATATATTTAATAATAAATAATAAAACAACAAGACAAGGGGATGGAATTGGCTTGGGTTGCCTGGGTAGACGTATAAAGGCCCTGTAGCTTGTTAGCCTAGCATACACCTATAAACCTATGGATTTGTTAATCTGTTAAGCATACTGTAAGAGGATGTGAATGAGCATATTGATACATGCCTGTATGTGAAACTAATGTTCTCCAAACTTGTTCTTGGGGTGTCATCTGGCCTTGAAAGCAACTCCAGTTACATACAGACTTCTTGTATGTAGTTATATGTATTATACAGACAGTTGGTTATTTGTTACAAACAACTATTTTTATTTATTTATTTTATTTCTATGTGATTTCCAGTATAGAGCATTGATATCCATGGAGCTTTTTCAGACTCAGCCCAGGAGCTGTATCTGGTTAAATAACTTGCTCAGAGTCACACAGTAGGCAATTAAACTGAGGGAATCAAACCTTGCACCACTGGACTACAAGAAACAGCTCATTAACTAAAAAAGCAAGATGGCTTTTTTGGTAATGATTAATCTCAAGAAGGAAGCCTGAAAGTTTTAGTAACAGCAGAAGCATTGAAACATACTATAGTAACTCTGTCTTTCTACAGTGTGACATGTCATACATAACATTCTTAAGAAACATCTTAGGAAGATGACACCTAGCACGTTATTGGTTTTTTTTTTTTTTTAACGGAGGTTTATAGGTTCATAGGTGTGAACTAGGCTAATGGCCCTGGAGCCTTTACAAGCCTAGCCCATAAGATTACCCTGACATTGTGCCACTCGACCTTAGTTCTGTTGAGTAGAGCCACTGGAGTGATCCCTGGTGTGAATTTTCTATTTCCTATCCACTCATCAAGATTTCTCTTGATGAGGGCCAGTGAGGTGCTCTGTTTGGCATGTATGGGAAGTCTATTCCATAGCATGGGCAGTATCTGAGTTATGAACCTGTCCCTCCAGCACATTCTGTTGATTGTGGTAATGAGGTTGAGGTGTCCGGAGCATTCGGTGTTGGGATTTCAATAGATGTAGCATTTCTAACAGAGCTGGGTCAGACATGGCTTTGTAAGTCAAGCAGAGATCGCCTTTAAGTAGGCAATATGAGACAGAATAGTTAGAGTTTTTTGAGTCTGCCCATATAGGACAAGTGTTTAAGGCCTAGGATCCTCTTTGTGAGGTACTTTTGCGGCCTCTCCAGTTGTTGCAGGTATCTAGTGAGGTACATGCCAAATGGGGCATTGTACTCGATGATTAGCCTAATGAGGGAAGAGTAGAGGGAGGCAATGACCTCTTTCTTCCCGGATGCAAAATCCTTAATAATGAGATGTGCCACGTAGAAGGACTTTCTGTCATTTCATTTGTTTTTGTTTCCTGAAATCATGGATACTTGTACCGTGCATAATTTCTATGAGGTTTGCATCTACAAAGCATCAGCGTTGCTGCAGTATGATTGTAGTGTTCACAACAGCTTGCAGAAATGCATGCTACATTTAAATTATTCGTTATAAATTTGGGTCTAGGTCAAATGGTACACTGCAATTTTTTTATAATACATTTCCTAATAATCCTATATGAGGTACTGCTTCTGGCTTAGCTAAATATGTGATTAATGCTAATGATTTTCTAAAAATTATAGTAATTTAGTTTAGTGTTTATATGTGTGGTACTTAGCCTGATGGATTCTGAACCTTTGAAATAAGTTGTCCTTTATTAAGAGTTAGCACCACATTTGGTATAATGAAAGTTGATATTGACATATAACTCTGGATGAATCGTGCTTTCTGAAACATCTTTATAATGCAGACTTCATGTCAAAGTTTCTGCATCTGTCACGCACCCCAGGTGGTAGGATTTGAAGCTGAACATGTAGCCGAGCAGAGTTTGTGCCCTACAGCTATACCTAAGTCATACCTAATACATATAGCTGAGCAGAGTTTGTGCCCTATAGCTATATCTAACTCATACTTAATACATTTAGCTGAGCAGAGTTTGTGCCCTATAGCTGTATCTAACTCATACCTGATACATGTACTTGAGCAGAGTTTGTGCCCTATAGCTATATCTAACTCATACCTAATACATGTAGCTGAGCAGAGTTTGTGCCCTATAGCTGTACCTAACTCATACCTAATACATGTCGCTGACCAGAGTTTGTTCCCTATAGCTATATCTAACTGATACCTAATACATGTAGCTGAGCAGAGTTTGTGCCAAATAGCTGTATCTAAGTCATACTAATACATGTAGCTGAGCAGAGTTTGTACCCTATAGCTATATCTAACTCATACCTAATACATGTAGCTGAGCAGAGTTTGTGCCCTATAGCTATATCTAACTCATACCTAATACATGTAGCTGAGCAGAGTTTGTGCCCTATAGTTATACCTAACTCATACCTAATACATGTACTTGAGCAGAGTTTGTGCCCTATAGCTATATCTAACTCATACCTAATACATGTACTTGAGCAGAGTTTGTGCCCTATAGCCATAACTAACTCATACATAATACGTGTAGCTGAGCAGAGTTTGTGCCCTATAGCTATATCTAACTCATACCTAATACATGTAGCTGAGCAGTGTTTGTGCCCTATAGCTATATCTAACTCATACCTAATACATGTAACTGAGCAGAGTTTGTGCCCTATAGTTATATCTAACTCATACCTAATACATGTAGCTGAGCAGAGTTTGTGCCCTATAGCTATATCTAACTCATACCTAATACATGTAACTGAGCAGAGTTTGTGCTTTATAGCTATATCTAACTCATACCTAATACATGTAACTGAGCAGAGTTTGTGCCCTATAGCTATATCTAACTCATACCTAATACATGTACTTGAGCAGAGTTTGTGCCCTATAGCTATATCTAACTCATACCTAGTACATGAACTTGACCAGAGTTTGTGCCCTATAGCTATATCTAACTCATACCTAATACATGTAGCTGAGCAGAGTTTGTACCCTATAGCTATATCTAACTCATACCTAATACATGTAGCTGAGCAGAGTTTGTGACCCTTAGCTATATCTATCTCATACTTAATACATTTAGCTGAGCAGAGTTTGTGCCCTATAGCTATAGATAAATCATACCTAATGCATGCACTTGAGCAGAGTTTGTGCCCTATAGCTATATCTAACTCATACCTAATACATGTAGCTGAGCAGAGTTTGTGCCCTATAGCTATATCTAACTCATACCTAATACATGTAGCTGAGCAGAGTTTGTGCCCTATAGCTATATCTAACTCATACCTAATACATGTAGCTGAGCAGAGTTTGTGCCCTATAGCTATACCTAACTCATACCTAATACATGTACTTGAGCAGAGTTTGTGCCCTATAGCTATATCTAACTCATACCTAATACATGTAGCTGAGCAGAGTTTGTGCCCTATAGCTATATCTAACTCATACCTAATACATGTAGCTGAGCAGAGTTTGTGCCCTATAGCTATATCTAACTCATACCTAATACATGTAGCTGAGCAGAGTTTGTGCCTATAGCTATACCTAACTCATACCTAATACATGTAGCTGAGCAGAGTTTGTGCCCTATAGCTATATCTAACTCATACCTAATACATGTAGCTGAGCAGAGTTTGTACCCTATAGCTATATCTAACTCATACCTAATACATGTAGTTGAGCAGAGTTTGTGCCCTATAGCTATATCTAACTCATACCTAATACATGTAGCTGAGCAGAGTTTGTGCCCTATAGCTATACCTAACTCATACCTAATACATGTACTTGAGCAGAGTTTGTGCCCTATAGCTATATCTAACTCATACCTAATACATGTAGCTGAGCAGAGTTTGTGCCCTATAGCTATATCTAACTCATACCTAATACATGTAGCTGAGCAGAGTTTGTGCCCTATAGCTATATCTAACTCATACCTAATACATGTACTTGAGCAGAGTTTGTGCCCTATAGCTATATCTAACTCATACCTAATACATGTAGCTGAGCAGAGTTTGTGTCCTATAGCTATATCTAACTCATACCTAATACATGAACTAGACCAGAGTTTGTGCCCTATAGCTGTATCTAACTCATACCTAATACATGTAGCTGAGCAGAGTTTGTGCCCTATAGCTATATCTAACTCATACCTAATACATGTAGCTGAGCAGAGTTTGTGCCCTATAGCTATATCTAACTCATACCTAATACATGTAGCTGAGCAGAGTTTGTGCCCTATAGCTATATCTAACTCATACCTAATACATGTAGCTGAGCAGAGTTTGTGCCCTATAGCTATATCTAACTCATACCTAATACATGTACTTGAGCAGAGTTTGTGCCCTATAGCTATATCTAACTCATACCTAATACATGTAGCTGAGCAGAGTTTGTACCCTATAGCTATATCTAACTCATACCTAATACATGTAGCTGAGCAGAGTTTGTGCCCTATAGCTATATCTAACTCATACCTAATACATGTAGCTGAGCAGAGTTTGTGCCCTATAGCTATATCTAACTCATACCTAATACATGTAGCTGAGCAGAGTTTGTGCCCTATAGCTATATCTAACTCATACCTAATACATGTAGCTGAGCAGAGTTTGTGCCCTATAGCTATATCTAACTCATACCTAATACATGTAGCTGAGCAGAGTTTGTGCCCTATAGCTATATCTAACTCATACCTAATACATGTAGCTGAGCAGAGTTTGTGCCCTATAGCTATACCTAACTCATACCTAATACATGTACTTGAGCAGAGTTTGTGCCCTATAGCTATATCTAACTCATACCTAATACATGTAGCTGAGCAGAGTTTGTGCCCTATAGCTATATCTAACTCATACCTAATACATGTATTTGAGCAGAGTTTGTGCCCTATAGCTATATCTAACTCATACCTAATACATGTAGCTGAGCAGAGTTTGTGCCCTATAGCTATATCTAACTCATACCTAATACATGTAGTTGAGCAGAGTTTGTGCCCTATAGCTATATCTAACTCATACCTAATACATGTAGCTGAGCAGAGTTTGTGCCCTATAGCTATATGTAACTCATACCTATTACATGAACTAGACCAGAGTTTGTGCCCTATAGCTATATCTAACTCATACCTAATGCATGTAGCTGAGCAGAGTTTGTGCCTATAGCTATACCTAACTCATACCTAATACATGTAACTGAGCAGAGTTTGTGCTCTATAGCTATATCTAACTCATACCTAATACATGTACTGGAGCAGAGTTTGTGCCCTATAGCTATATCTAACTCATACCTAATACATGTAGCTGAGCAGAGTTTGTGCCCTATAGCTATATCTAACTCATACCTAATACATGTAACTGAGCAGAGTTTGTGCCCTATAGCTATATCTAACTCATACCTAATACATGTACTTGAGCAGAGTTTGTGCCCTATAGCTATATCTAACTCATACCTAATACATGTAGCTGAGCAGAGTTTGTGCCCTATAGCTATATCTAACTCATACCTAATACATGTAGCTGAGCAGAGTTTGTGCCCTATAGCTATATCTAACTCATACCTAATACATGTAGCTGAGCAGAGTTTGTGCCCTATAGCTATATCTAACTCATACCTAATACATGTACTTGAGCAGAGTTTGTGCCCTATAGCTATATCTAACTCATACCTAATACATGTAGCTGAGCAGAGTTTGTGCCCTATAGCTATATCTAACTCATACCTAATACATGTAGCTGAGCAGAGTTTGTGCCCTATAGCTATATCTAACTCATACCTAATACATGTAGCTGAGCAGAGTTTGTGCCCTATAGCTATATCTAACTCATACCTAATACATGTAGCTGAGCAGAGTTTGTGCCCTATAGCTATATCTAACTCATACCTAATACATGTAGCTGAGCAGAGTTTGTACCCTATAGCTATATCTAACTCATACCTAATACATGTACTTGAGCAGAGTTTGTGCCCTATAGCTATATCTAACTCATACCTAATACATGTACTTGAGCAGAGTTTGTGCCCTATAGCTATATCTAACTCATACCTAATACATGTAGCTGAGCAGAGTTTGTGCCCTATAGCTATATCTAACTCATACCTAATACATGTAGCTGAGCAGAGTTTGTGCCCTATAGCTATATCTAACTCATACCTAATACATGTAGCTGAGCAGAGTTTGTGCCCTATAGCTATATCTAACTCATACCTAATACATGTAGCTGAGCAGAGTTTGTGCCCTATAGCTATATCTAACTCATACCTAATACATGTACTTGAGCCGAGTTTGTGCTCTATAGCTATACCTAAATCATTCCTAATACATGTAGCTGAGCACAGTTTGTGCCCTATAGCTATATCTAACTCATACCTAATACATGTGGCTGAGCAGAGTTTGTGCCCAATAGCTATATCTAACTCATACCTAATACTCCCCATACTTGGGAGGGTGGCCTAATGGTTATGGTGTTTGCCTTCCAAACACAAGGTGCAGTGTTTGATTCTCACAAAGGATAATTGGCTAGGCTTAAAATGGCTCATATGAGCAGTTAGCTTAGTACTAATCTATGAACCTATGAACATGTAGCTGAGCAGAGTTTGTGCCCTATAGCTATATCTAACTCATACCTAATACATGTAGCTGAGCAGAGTTTGTGCCCTATAGCTATATCTAACTCATACCTAATACATGTAGCTGAGCAGAGTTTGTACCCTATAGCTATATCTAACTCATACCAAATACATGTAACTAAGCAGAGTGCCCTATAGCTATATCTAACTCATACCTAATACATGTAGCTGAGCAGAGTTTGTGCCCTATAGCTATATCTAACTCATACCTAATACATGTAGCTGAGCAGAGTTTGTGCCCTATAGCTATATCTAACTCATACCTAATACATGTAGCTGAGCAGAGTTTGTGCCCTATAGCTATATCTAACTCATACCTAATACATGTAGCTGAGCAGAGTTTGTGCCCTATAGCTATATCTAACTCATACCTAATACATGTAGCTGAGCAGAGTTTGTGCCCTATAGCTATATCTAACTCATACCTAATACATGTAGCTGAGCAGAGTTTGTGCCCTATAGCTATATCTAACTCATACCTAATACATGTAGCTGAGCAGAGTTTGTGCCCTATAGCTATATCTAACTCATACCTAATACATGTAACTGAGCAGAGTTTGTGCCCTATAGCTATATCTAACTCATACCTAATACATGTAGCTGAGCAGAGTTTGTGCCCTATAGCTATATCTAACTCATACCTAATACATGTAGCTGAGCAGAGTTTGTGCCCTATAGCTATATCTAACTCATACCTAATACATGTAGCTGAGCAGAGTTTGTGCCCTATAGCTATATCTAACTCATACCTAATACATGTAGCTGAGCAGAGTTTGTGCCCTATAGCTATATCTAACTCATACCTAATACATGTAGCTGAGCAGAGTTTGTGCCCTATAGCTATATCTAACTCATACCTAATACATGTAGCTGAGCAGAGTTTGTGCCCTATAGCTATATCTAACTCATACCTAATACATGTAACTGAGCAGAGTTTGTGCCCTATAGCTATATCTAACTCATACCTAATACATGTAGCTGAGCAGAGTTTGTGCCCTATAGCTATATCTAACTCATACCTAATACATGTAGCTGAGCAGAGTTTGTGCCCTATAGCTATATCTAACTCATACCTAATACATGTAACTGAGCAGAGTTTGTGCCCTATAGCTATATCTAACTCATACCTAATACATGTAGCTGAGCAGAGTTTGTGCCCTATAGCTATATCTAACTCATACCTAATACATGTACTTGAGCAGAGTTTGTGCCCTATAGCTATATCTAACTCATACCTAATACATGTAGCTGAGCAGAGTTTGTGCCCTATAGCTATATCTAACTCATACCTAATACATGTAGCTGAGCAGAGTTTGTGCCCTATAGCTATATCTAACTCATACCTAATACATGTAGCTGAGCAGAGTTTGTGCCCTATAGCTATATCTAACTCATACCTAATACATGTAGCTGAGCAGAGTTTGTGCCCTATAGCTATATCTAACTCATACCTAATACATGTAGCTGAGCAGAGTTTGTGCCCTATAGCTATATCTAACTCATACCTAATACATGTAGCTGAGCAGAGTTTGTGCCCTATAGCTATATCTAACTCATACCTAATACATGTAGCTGAGCAGAGTTTGTGCCCTATAGCTATATCTAACTCATACCTAATACATGTAGCTGAGCAGAGTTTGTGCCCTATAGCTATATCTAACTCATACCTAATACATGTAGCTGAGCAGAGTTTGTGCCCTATAGCTATACCTAACTCATACCTAATACATGTACTTGAGCAGAGTTTGTGCCCTATAGCTATATCTAACTCATACCTAATACATGTAGCTGAGCAGAGTTTGTGCCCTATAGCTATATCTAACTCATACCTAATACATGTAGCTGAGCAGAGTTTGTGCCCTATAGCTATATCTAACTCATACCTAATACATGTACTTGGGAGGGTGGCCTAATGGTTAAGGTGTTTGCCTTACAAACACAAGGTGCAGTGTTTGATTCTCACAAGGGATAATTGGCTAGGCTTAAAATGGCTCATATGAGCAGTTAGCTTAGTATTAATCCATGAACCTATGAACCTATGAACCTATGAACATGTAGCTGAGCAGAGTTTGTGCCCTATAGCTATATTTAACTCATACCTAATACATGTAGCTGAGCAGAGTTTGTGCCCTATAGCTATATCTAACTCATACCTAATACATGTAGCTGAGCAGAGTTTGTGCCCTATAGCTATATCTAACTCATACCTAATACATGTAACTGAGCAGAGTTTGTGCCCTATAGCTATATCTAACTCATACCTAATACATGTAGCTGAGCAGAGTTTGTGCCCTATAGCTATATCTAACTCATACCTAATACATGTAGCTGAGCAGAGTTTGTGCCCTATAGCTATATCTAACTCATACCTAATACATGTACTTGAGCAGAGTTTGTGCCCTATAGCTATATCTAACTCATACCTAATACATGTAGCTGAGCAGAGTTTGTGCCCTATAGCTATATCTAACTCATACCTAATACATGTAGCTGAGCAGAGTTTGTGCCCTATAGCTATATCTAACTCATACCTAATACATGTAGCTGAGCAGAGTTTGTGCCCTATAGCTATATCTAACTCATACCTAATACATGTAGCTGAGCAGAGTTTGTGCCCTATAGCTATATCTAACTCATACCTAATACATGTAACTGAGCAGAGTTTGTGCCCTATAGCTATATCTAACTCATACCTAATACATGTAGCTGAGCAGAGTTTGTGCCCTATAGCTATATCTAACTCATACCTAATACATGTAGCTGAGCAGAGTTTGTGCCCTATAGCTATATCTAACTCATACCTAATACATGTAGCTGAGCAGAGTTTGTGCCCTATAGCTATATCTAACTCATACCTAATACATGTAGCTGAGCAGAGTTTGTGCCCTATAGCTATATCTAACTCATACCTAATACATGTAGCTGAGCAGAGTTTGTGCCCTATAGCTATATCTAACTCATACCTAATACATGTAGCTGAGCAGAGTTTGTGCCCTATAGCTATATCTAACTCATACCTAATACATGTAGCTGAGCAGAGTTTGTGCCCTATAGCTATATCTAACTCATACCTAATACATGTAGCTGAGCAGAGTTTGTGCCCTATAGCTATATCTAACTCATACCTAATACATGTAGCTGAGCAGAGTTTGTGCCCTATAGCTATATCTAACTCATACCTAATACATGTAGCTGAGCAGAGTTTGTGCCCTATAGCTATATCTAACTCATACCTAATACATGTAACTGAGCAGAGTTTGTGCCCTATAGCTATATCTAACTCATACCTAATACATGTAGCTGAGCAGAGTTTGTGCCCTATAGCTATATCTAACTCATACCTAATACATGTAGCTGAGCAGAGTTTGTGCCCTATAGCTATATCTAACTCATACCTAATACATGTAGCTGAGCAGAGTTTGTGCCCTATAGCTATATCTAACTCATACCTAATACATGTACTTGAGCAGAGTTTGTGCCCTATAGCTATATCTAACTCATACCTAATACATGTAGCTGAGCAGAGTTTGTGCCCTATAGCTATATCTAACTCATACCTAATACATGTAGCTGAGCAGAGTTTGTGCCCTATAGCTATATCTAACTCATACCTAATACATGTAGCTGAGCAGAGTTTGTACCCTATAGCTATATCTAACTCATACCTAATACATGTAACTGAGCAGAGTGCCCTATAGGTATATCTAACTCATACCTAATACATGTAGCTGAGCAGAGTTTGTGCCCTATAGCTATACCTAACTCATACCTAATACATGTAGCTGAGCAGAGTTTGTGCCCTATAGCTATATCTAACTCATACCTAATACATGTAGCTGAGCAGAGTTTGTGCCCTATAGCTATATCTAACTCATACCTAATACATGTAGCTGAGCAGAGTTTGTGCCCTATAGCTATATCTAACTCATACCTAATACATGTAGCTGAGCAGAGTTTGTGCCCTATAGCTATATCTAACTCATACCTAATACATGTAGCTGAGCAGAGTTTGTGCCCTATAGCTATATCTAACTCATACCTAATACATGTAGCTGAGCAGAGTTTGTGCCCTATAGCTATATCTAACTCATACCTAATACATGTAGCTGAGCAGAGTTTGTGCCCTATAGCTATATCTAACTCATACCTAATACATGTAGCTGAGCAGAGTTTGTGCCCTATAGCTATATCTAACTCATACCTAATACATGTAGCTGAGCAGAGTTTGTGCCCTATAGCTATATCTAACTCATACCTAATACATGTAGCTGAGCAGAGTTTGTGCCCTATAGCTATATCTAACTCATACCTAATACATGTACTTGAGCAGAGTTTGTGCCCTATAGCTATACCTAATACATGTAGCTGAGCAGAGTTTGTGCCCTATAGCTATATCTAACTCATACCTAATACATGTAGCTGAGCAGAGTTTGTGCCCTATAGCTATATCTAACTCATACCTAATACATGTAGCTGAGCAGAGTTTGTGCCCTATAGCTATATCTAACTCATACCTAATACATGTAGCTGAGCAGAGTTTGTGCCCTATAGCTATATCTAACTCATACCTAATACATGTAGCTGAGCAGAGTTTGTGCCCTATAGCTATATCTAACTCATACCTAATACATGTACTTGAGCAGAGTTTGTGCCCTATAGCTATATCTAACTCATACCTAATACATGTAGCTGAGCAGAGTTTGTGCCCTATAGCTATATCTAACTCATACCTAATACATGTAACTGAGCAGAGTTTGTGCCCTATAGCTATATCTAACTCATACCTAATACATGTAGCTGAGCAGAGTTTGTGCCCTATAGCTATATCTAACTCATACCTAATACATGTAGCTGAGCAGAGTTTGTGCCCTATAGCTATATCTAACTCATACCTAATACATGTAGCTGAGCAGAGTTTGTGCCCTATAGCTATATCTAACTCATACCTAATACATGTAGCTGAGCAGAGTTTGTGCCCTATAGCTATATCTAACTCATACCTAATACATGTAGCTGAGCAGAGTTTGTGCCCTATAGCTATATCTAACTCATACCTAATACATGTAGCTGAGCAGAGTTTGTGCCCTATAGCTATATCTAACTCATACCTAATACATGTAGCTGAGCAGAGTTTGTGCCCTATAGCTATATCTAACTCATACCTAATACATGTAGCTGAGCAGAGTTTGTGCCCTATAGCTATATCTAACTCATACCTAATACATGTAGCTGAGCAGAGTTTGTGCCCTATAGCTATATCTAACTCATACCTAATACATGTAGCTGAGCAGAGTTTGTGCCCTATAGCTATATCTAACTCATACCTAATACATGTAGCTGAGCAGAGTTTGTGCCCTATAGCTATATCTAACTCATACCTAATACATGTAGCTGAGCAGAGTTTGTGCCCTATAGCTATATCTAACTCATACCTAATACATGTAGCTGAGCAGAGTTTGTGCCCTATAGCTATATCTAACTCATACCTAATACATGTAGCTGAGCAGAGTTTGTGCCCTATAGCTATATCTAACTCATACCTAATACATGTAGCTGAGCAGAGTTTGTGCCCTATAGCTATATCTAACTCATACCTAATACATGTAGCTGAGCAGAGTTTGTGCCCTATAGCTATATCTAACTCATACCTAATACATGTAGCTGAGCAGAGTTTGTGCCCTATAGCTATATCTAACTCATACCTAATACATGTAGCTGAGCAGAGTTTGTGCCCTATAGCTATATCTAACTCATACCTAATACATGTAGCTGAGCAGAGTTTGTGCCCTATAGCTATATCTAACTCATACCTAATACATGTAGCTGAGCAGAGTTTGTGCCCTATAGCTATATCTAACTCATACCTAATACATGTAGCTGAGCAGAGTTTGTGCCCTATAGCTATATCTAACTCATACCTAATACATGTAGCTGAGCAGAGTTTGTGCCCTATAGCTATATCTAACTCATACCTAATACATGTAGCTGAGCAGAGTTTGTGCCCTATAGCTATATCTAACTCATACCTAATACATGTAGCTGAGCAGAGTTTGTGCCCTATAGCTATATCTAACTCATACCTAATACATGTAGCTGAGCAGAGTTTGTGCCCTATAGCTATATCTAACTCATACCTAATACATGTAGCTGAGCAGAGTTTGTGCCCTATAGCTATATCTAACTCATACCTAATACATGTAGCTGAGCAGAGTTTGTGCCCTATAGCTATATCTAACTCATACCTAATACATGTAGCTGAGCAGAGTTTGTGCCCTATAGCTATATCTAACTCATACCTAATACATGTAGCTGAGCAGAGTTTGTGCCCTATAGCTATATCTAACTCATACCTAATACATGTAGCTGAGCAGAGTTTGTGCCCTATAGCTATATCTAACTCATACCTAATACATGTAGCTGAGCAGAGTTTGTGCCCTATAGCTATATCTAACTCATACCTAATACATGTAGCTGAGCAGAGTTTGTGCCCTATAGCTATATCTAACTCATACCTAATACATGTAGCTGAGCAGAGTTTGTGCCCTATAGCTATATCTAACTCATACCTAATACATGTAGCTGAGCAGAGTTTGTGCCCTATAGCTATATCTAACTCATACCTAATACATGTAGCTGAGCAGAGTTTGTGCCCTATAGCTATATCTAACTCATACCTAATACATGTAGCTGAGCAGAGTTTGTGCCCTATAGCTATATCTAACTCATACCTAATACATGTAGCTGAGCAGAGTTTGTGCCCTATAGCTATATCTAACTCATACCTAATACATGTACTTGAGCAGAGTTTGTGCCCTATAGCTATATCTAACTCATACCTAATACATGTAGCTGAGCAGAGTTTGTGCCCTATAGCTATATCTAACTCATACCTAATACATGTAGCTGAGCAGAGTTTGTGCCCTATAGCTATATCTAACTCATACCTAATACATGTAGCTGAGCAGAGTTTGTGCCCTATAGCTATATCTAACTCATACCTAATACATGTAGCTGAGCAGAGTTTGTGCCCTATAGCTATACCTAACTCATACCTAATACATGTACTTGAGCAGAGTTTGTGCCCTATAGCTATATCTAACTCATACCTAATACATGTAGCTGAGCAGAGTTTGTGCCCTATAGCTATATCTAACTCATACCTAATACATGTAGCTGAGCAGAGTTTGTGCCCTATAGCTATATCTAACTCATACCTAATACATGTAACTGAGCAGAGTTTGTGCCCTATAGCTATATCTAACTCATACCTAATACATGTAGCTGAGCAGAGTTTGTGCCCTATAGCTATATCTAACTCATACCTAATACATGTAGCTGAGCAGAGTTTGTGCCCTATAGCTATATCTAACTCATACCTAATACATGTAGCTGAGCAGAGTTTGTGCCCTATAGCTATATCTAACTCATACCTAATACATGTAGCTGAGCAGAGTTTGTGCCCTATAGCTATATCTAACTCATACCTAATACATGTAGCTGAGCAGAGTTTGTGCCCTATAGCTATATCTAACTCATACCTAATACATGTAGCTGAGCAGAGTTTGTGCCCTATAGCTATATCTAACTCATACCTAATACATGTACTTGAGCAGAGTTTGTGCCCTATAGCTATATCTAACTCATACCTAATACATGTAGCTGAGCAGAGTTTGTGCCCTATAGCTATATCTAACTCATACCTAATACATGTAGCTGAGCAGAGTTTGTGCCCTATAGCTATATCTAACTCATACCTAATACATGTAGCTGAGCAGAGTTTGTGCCCTATAGCTATATCTAACTCATACCTAATACATGTAACTGAGCAGAGTTTGTGCCCTATAGCTATATCTAACTCATACCTAATACATGTAGCTGAGCAGAGTTTGTGCCCTATAGCTATATCTAACTCATACCTAATACATGTAGCTGAGCAGAGTTTGTGCCCTATAGCTATATCTAACTCATACCTAATACATGTAGCTGAGCAGAGTTTGTGCCCTATAGCTATATCTAACTCATACCTAATACATGTACTTGAGCAGAGTTTGTGCCCTATAGCTATATCTAACTCATACCTAATACATGTAGCTGAGCAGAGTTTGTGCCCTATAGCTATATCTAACTCATACCTAATACATGTAGCTGAGCAGAGTTTGTGCCCTATAGCTATATCTAACTCATACCTAATACATGTAGCTGAGCAGAGTTTGTGCCCTATAGCTATACCTAACTCATACCTAATACATGTAACTGAGCAGAGTTTGTGCCCTATAGCTATATCTAACTCATACCTAATACATGTAGCTGAGCAGAGTTTGTGCCCTATAGCTATATCTAACTCATACCTAATACATGTAGCTGAGCAGAGTTTGTGCCCTATAGCTATATCTAACTCATACCTAATACATGTAGCTGAGCAGAGTTTGTGCCCTATAGCTATATCTAACTCATACCTAATACATGTAGCTGAGCAGAGTTTGTGCCCTATAGCTATATCTAACTCATACCTAATACATGTAGCTGAGCAGAGTTTGTGCCCTATAGCTATATCTAACTCATACCTAATACATGTACTTGAGCAGAGTTTGTGCCCTATAGCTATATCTAACTCATACCTAATACATGTAGCTGAGCAGAGTTTGTGCCCTATAGCTATATCTAACTCATACCTAATACATGTAGCTGAGCAGAGTTTGTGCCCTATAGCTATATCTAACTCATACCTAATACATGTAGCTGAGCAGAGTTTGTGCCCTATAGCTATATCTAACTCATACCTAATACATGTAGCTGAGCAGAGTTTGTGCCCTATAGCTATATCTAACTCATACCTAATACATGTAGCTGAGCAGAGTTTGTGCCCTATAGCTATATCTAACTCATACCTAATACATGTAGCTGAGCAGAGTTTGTGCCCTATAGCTATATCTAACTCATACCTAATACATGTAGCTGAGCAGAGTTTGTGCCCTATAGCTATATCTAACTCATACCTAATACATGTACTTGAGCAGAGTTTGTGCCCTATAGCTATATCTAACTCATACCTAATACATGTAGCTGAGCAGAGTTTGTGCCCTATAGCTATATCTAACTCATACCTAATACATGTAGCTGAGCAGAGTTTGTGCCCTATAGCTATATCTAACTCATACCTAATACATGTAGCTGAGCAGAGTTTGTGCCCTATAGCTATATCTAACTCATACCTAATACATGTAGCTGAGCAGAGTTTGTGCCCTATAGCTATATCTAACTCATACCTAATACATGTACTTGAGCAGAGTTTGTGCCCTATAGCTATATCTAACTCATACCTAATACATGTAGCTGAGCAGAGTTTGTGCCCTATAGCTATATCTAACTCATACCTAATACATGTAGCTGAGCAGAGTTTGTGCCCTATAGCTATATCTAACTCATACCTAATACATGTAGCTGAGCAGAGTTTGTGCCCTATAGCTATATCTAACTCATACCTAATACATGTAACTGAGCAGAGTTTGTGCCCTATAGCTATATCTAACTCATACCTAATACATGTAGCTGAGCAGAGTTTGTGCCCTATAGCTATATCTAACTCATACCTAATACATGTACTTGAGCAGAGTTTGTGCCCTATAGCTATATCTAACTCATACCTAATACATGTAGCTGAGCAGAGTTTGTGCCCTATAGCTATACCTAACTCATACCTAATACATGTAACTGAGCAGAGTTTGTGCCCTATAGCTATATCTAACTCATACCTAATACATGTAGCTGAGCAGAGTTTGTGCCCTATAGCTATATCTAACTCATACCTAATACATGTACTTGAGCAGAGTTTGTGCCCTATAGCTATATCTAACTCATACCTAATACATGTAACTGAGCAGAGTTTGTGCCCTATAGCTATATCTAACTCATACCTAATACATGTAGCTGAGCAGAGTTTGTGCCCTATAGCTATATCTAACTCATACCTAATACATGTACTTGAGCAGAGTTTGTGCCCTATAGCTATATCTAACTCATACCTAATACATGTAGCTGAGCAGAGTTTGTGCCCTATAGCTATATCTAACTCATACCTAATACATGTACTTGAGCAGAGTTTGTGCCCTATAGCTATATCTAACTCATACCTAATACATGTAGCTGAGCAGAGTTTGTGCCCTATAGCTATATCTAACTCATACCTAATACATGTAACTGAGCAGAGTTTGTGCCCTATAGCTATATCTAACTCATACCTAATACATGTAGCTGAGCAGAGTTTGTGCCCTATAGCTATATCTAACTCATACCTAATACATGTAGCTGAGCAGAGTTTGTGCCCTATAGCTATATCTAACTCATACCTAATACATGTAGCTGAGCAGAGTTTGTGCCCTATAGCTATATCTAACTCATACCTAATACATGTAGCTGAGCAGAGTTTGTGCCCTATAGCTATATCTAACTCATACCTAATACATGTAGCTGAGCAGAGTTTGTGCCCTATAGCTATATCTAACTCATACCTAATACATGTAGCTGAGCAGAGTTTGTGCCCTATAGCTATATCTAACTCATACCTAATACATGTAGCTGAGCAGAGTTTGTGCCCTATAGCTATATCTAACTCATACCTAATACATGTAGCTGAGCAGAGTTTGTGCCCTATAGCTATATCTAACTCATACCTAATACATGTAGCTGAGCAGAGTTTGTGCCCTATAGCTATATCTAACTCATACCTAATACATGTAGCTGAGCAGAGTTTGTGCCCTATAGCTATATCTAACTCATACCTAATACATGTAGCTGAGCAGTGCTTGTACCCTATAGCTATATCTAACTCCTACCTAATACATGTACTTGAGCAGAGATTGTGCCCTATAGCTATACCTAACTCATACCTAATACATGTAGCTGAGCAGAGTTTGTGCCCTATAGCTATATCTAACTCATACCTAATACATGTAGCTGAGCAGAGTTTGTGCCCTATAGCTATATCTAACTCATACCTAATACATGTAGCTGAGCAGAGTTTGTACCCTATAGCTATATCTAACTCATACCTAATATATGTACTTGAGCAGAGTTTGTGCCGTATAGCTATACCTAACTCATACCTAATACATGCAACTGAGCCGAGTTTGTGCCCTATAGCTATACCTAACTCATACCTAATACATGTAACTTAGCAGAGTTTGTGCCCTTTAACTATATCTAACACTTACCTAATACATGTAGCCGAGCAGAGTTTGTGCCCTATAGCTATATCTAACTCATACCTAATACATGTAGCTGAGCAGAGTTTGTGCCCTATAGCTATTTCTAACTCATACCTAATACATGTAGTTGAGCAGAGTTTGTGCCCTATAGCTATATCTAACTCACACCTAATACATGTAGCTGAGTAGAGTTTGTGCCCTATAGCTATATCTAACTCATACGTAATACATGTACTTGAAAAGAGTTTGTGCCCTATAGCTATATCTAACTCATACCTAAAACATGCAGCTGAGCAGAGTTTGTGCACTATAGCTTTATCTAACTCTTACCTAATACATGTAGCTGAGCAGAGTTTGTGCCCTATAGCTATATCTAACTCATACCTAATACATGTACTTGAGCAGAGTTTGTGCCCTATAGCTATATCTAACTCATACCTAATACATGTAGCTGAGCAGAGTTTGTGCCCTATAGCTATATCTAACTCATACCTAATACATGTAGCTGAGCAGAGTTTGTACCCTATAGCTATATCTAACTCATACCTAATACATGTAACTGAGCAGAGTGCCCTATAGGTATATCTAACTCATACCTAATACATGTAGCTGAGCAGAGTTTGTGCCCTATAGCTATATATAACTCATACCTAATACATGTAGCTGAGCAGAGTTTGTGCCCTATAGCTATACCTAACTCATACCTAATACATGTAGCTGAGCAGAGTTTGGGCCCTATAGCTATATCTAACTCATACTTAATACATTTAGCTGAGCAGAGTTTGTACCCTATAGCTATATCTAACTCATCCCTAAGACATGTAGGTGAGCAGAGTTTGTGTCCTATAGCTATACCTAACTCATACCTAATACATGTAACTTAGCAGAGTTTTTACCCTATAGCTATATCTAACTCATACCTAATACATATAGCTGAGCAGAGTTTGTGATCTATAGCTATACCTAACTCATACCTAATACATGTACTTGAGCAGAGTTTGTGCCCTATAGCTATATCTAACTCATACCTAATACATGTAGCTGAGCAGAGTTTGTGCCCTATAGCTATATCTAACTCATACCTAATACATGTAACTGAGCAGAGTTTGTACCCTACAGCTATATCTAACTCATACTTAATACATGTAGCTGAGCAGAGTTTGTGCCCTATAGCTATACCTAACTCATACCTAATACATGTACTTGAGCAGAGTTTGTGCCCTATAGCTATATCTAACTCTTACCTAATACATGTTGCCAAGCAGAGTTTATGCCCTATAGCTATATCGAACTCATACATAATACATGTAGCTGAGCAGAGTTTGTGCCTTATAGCTATACCTATCTTGTACCTAATACATGTAACTGAGCAAAGCTTGTGCCCTATAGCTATATCTAACTCATACCTAATACATGTAGCTGAGCAGAGTTTGTGCCCTATAGCTATTTCTAACTCATACCTAATACATGTAGCTGAGCAGAGTTTGTGCCCTATAGCTATATCTAACTCATACCTAATACATGTAGTTGAGCAGAGTTTCTCCCCTATAGCTAAATCTAACTCATACCTAATACATGTGGCTGAGCAGAGTTTGTGCCCTATAGCTATATCTAAGTCATAACTAATACATGTAGCTGAGCAGAGTTTGTGTCCTATAGCTATATGTAACTCATGCCTAATTCATGTAGCTAAGCAGAGTTTGTGCCCTATAACTATATCTAACTCATACATAATACATGTAGCTGAGCAGAATTTGTGCCCTATAGCTATACGTAACTCATACCTAATTAACTCATTTACACTTTCTGAGCTTTTTTCTTTTAGTTCAGCTTTTGCTGTTTTCTGTTGCCGGTCTACCTAATACAGACAACAATACTGAAGTACTCAAACAAAACATTTTTCTGCATGCCCAGGTATGAGTGATTGCATTTGCATTTGTGCTGGGTTTTTTTTTTTTTTTGCCATTTCAAAAGAGATACTTGCTCTGTATAGGTAGTAGCAGGAAATGTGTATTACTACCATACTAACTGCTTACAGTCATTCATAAAGAATAAGCCACTTTAGGAAACACTGTGTACAAAACATATGCACTGATCTGTATTATTTCTGTAGACACAGTACAGATGAGAAAGAATCATCTACAGTGTGCTCCAGACTTTACATGCTTATGTCACACATGCAGCATATCCCAGCAGCTTGAGTCCATTTGTATGAAAGCACATCATTTGAGCAGTAAAGGAATGAAGGTGTAAGCGTGGAGCACGCAAGTGCTTGTTTGAATTTTGTAGGCTATGGAAGAGTTCCAGCTAACTACTTGGGTTCTTTCCTTTTGTAAAAGCATTCCTCAGAGTGGGTTGAAACATTTGGAATCACCTTCCAAATAACATTAAACATTCCCAAACATTAGAGTTCTTCAACAATGCCCTCAAATAACATTTTACTCATGATGCCTGCTGCACCTGTTTTCTTGACATTGGTTAACTGCATCTCATTTGCAAATGTTTTTGATTTACCAAAGAGTTATATATTTGATTTCTTGAAAGGTGACATTAATCTGTGTTCATTTCTTTTTATTTGGCTTCTCCATCATTTCCATTCCCTTGCCTGTTCTTGCTACACCTGTGAAGCACCTTTCTCTTTCACCCACCTTCTCACCTACCTTAATATACTCCTTATTTGCCATCTTCATCCCACACCTCCTTATCTTTCTTCACATTCTTCTCCTTTATCTATTTTTCACCTTTAACTCTTTACTTCCTTCTAGAATTTGCCATTATACCATAAAAGTATCATATGTATGTTAATTAATAATACCACTTTGTCGCATTTACAGTAGGTTTCTTTCCAGTTTACAACCCATGTGGTACATCAGGCAACGAGCACCTTTCAGCGCTTGCTGTTTCTGTAACAGTTATGGGTTTTACAGGCTCAGGATGCTGTCCCAAGGCCCAAACCTCCTTGGAGGGTGCACCACACACATTTGCATGCACACATTCACAACTAAGGCCAATTTAGAGTATTCAGTTCACCTACTGTATGACTTTAGAATGTGGGAGGAAACTGGAGCACCCAGTGGAAACACAGGGAGGACATGCAGGCTCTGCACACAAGGCACCCCTGCCGAAAATTGAACCGGGAAAACTCTTGCTGTGAGGTGACAATGCTACACCACTGTGCCACCTGCATAATAGGAATATTGTGTTTTAATTTCTGTTTATTTCTTTTTATGCTTTGTTTACCAGAGTAGTCCCACTAAACCAATGACCTCTTTTCAGGAAGACCTAAGGTGGTATTCACACTGACTATGGGAAATCTGGCTAGGTCATAGGGGAACTTCCCCTACTCTTTTTTCGATAAGTGCCATAGGATCTTTTACATCCATCTGAACTACCACCAACTCAGGCAAATGTGGCCTTGGTTTAACCTGTCATCTGAAAGACGGAACACTCAGGAGTTCAGCGCTCCCCTTATGATGTACTGCAGTATCAGTACTGGAAAATTAATCCAACTACCTTGTGTTGGAATAGAACCTACTGTCTTCTATATTTTAGTACCAAAGGTGAGTGTGCTACCTATTATAGGTTCATAGGTAGGTACTAGGCTATTGGCCCTGGGGCCTATATAATCCTAGCCAAAAAGATTCCCTGGCTTTCGCCACCCAAGAAAATGATTTTTGTTTGCCCCTGATCTCCAGGGTGAATTTTATATCTCCCATCCAGTCATCAAGATTTTTCTTAAAGAGGGCCAATGAGGAACTTTGCTTGACATGAATGGGTAGTTTGCTCCAGAGTATGGGAAGTCTCTGGGACAGGAATCTATCTCTCCAGCATGTTCTGTTTATTGCGGTGACAAGGTTTAGGTCCCTGGAGCGTGTGGTTTGGAGAGATTGGGATTTCTTTAAGTGTAGCATGTCCAACAGCTTTGGGTTTGACATAGCTTTGTATGTTAGGCAGAGATCGCCTCTCAGTAGGTGATATGCAATAGAGTAGAGCTGCAGTTTTTTGAGACGGTCTGCATATAGCATCTGTTTGAGGTCGGTAATCCTCTTAGTGAGGTATTTCTGTGGCCTTTCCAATTGTTGTAGGCGTCTTGTGAGATACATGCCAAATGGGGCATTGTACTCTGTAATGGGTCTGATAAGGGATGAGTAGAGAGGAACAATGACCTCCTTTTTTCTAGAGGAGAAGCCTTTTGTGATGAGGTGTGCCACGTAGAAAGATTTCCTGACTACTGTGGCAATGTGGTTATCAAAGGAGAGTACTATCCACCTGTGTCCCGAGGTCTCATATAACACTTTTGGTGTTTAGTGAGCTACCACCTATGTGGTATTTCATGGGTACTGAGTTTTTCCCAAAGGGGATGGCAATGCACTTCTTGGCATTGAGCTTGAGGCCATGACTTTGACACAAAACATCTGTCTCTGTGATGCCCTTTTGTAGAATGTCTACATCATTAGGTGATTCTATTATGGCTCCCAGTTTGCAGTCATCTGCAAACTTTGTTAGCCAAAGACCTTCTGTGTTGGCCTGCACTTGAGAGAAGTAGATGCCGAACAGGAGAGGACCCAGGGCCAAACCTTGTGGTACTCCACTCGTCACTGGTCTGAAGTCGGACTTGGAGTTAGCTACTTTTACTGTGTGGGTTCTGTCAGTGAGCCAGTTGGCCACCTATCTTGTGACATAGGGATTTATGCCCAGTTTAGTGTTTATCTATAATTCCAGAGTGGGGGATGGTATTGAAACCCTTGGCAAGGTCAAGATAGGCTGTGTACACTACCTTGGCCTCATATACGGCTCTGGCGACTGCTTCAAAGAAGTCAATCAGCTTTAGTAGACATGATCTACCTTTTACAAACCCAAACTGAGTGGGGTCCAGGGTTTGGAGGTTACCTATGTCTTTGATTATAAGCTCCAAGATGATACCTTCCATGGCCTTGAAGACCAGGCTCTTCAGACTAATGGGGTGGTAGTTTCTGGGCTCTGTTTGTGGAGTGGGATAACTGTCGCTGTGCACCATTCAGTAGGCACATAGCCTGAGGTGAGGCTATGATTGAACATGGTACTTAGGTGGGGTGCCAGTTCATTCTGTAGTTCGTACAGTACGCAGCCTGGGATGTTGTCTGGTCCCATGGATGCTGTGTTCTTGGCTTTGGAGAGTGCGGTCTTTACTTGTTCATCCGTGATTACAGGGGCTTTGCATTCTTCTGGTATTAAGATTGTCCCTTTGGAGGGTGAGAGAGGAGTAAAATTAGCACTGAACCTATCTGCCAGGATGTTGGCAATATAGGTTCATAGGTAGGTACTAGGCTATTGGCCCTAGGGCCTATATAAGCCTAGCCAAAAAGATACATTGGCTTTCGCCACCCAAGAAAATTATTTTCCTGTGCCCCTGTCGAGCAGAGGCACAGAAGTGATCCCTGGGGTGAATTTCCTATTTTCCATCCAAACATAAAGATTTTTCTTGAAGAGTGCTAATGAGGAGCTTTGTTTAATACAGATAAGTGGTTTGGCCCAGAGTATGGGAAGTCTCTGGGACAGGAATCTATCTGGTTGGTTCTGTATATTTAGTGCCATTGTGCTGTAGCTCAGAGCAGATCTGAGTGTTGCCATTGAGATTCTTGACATAGCTGTAGAATGCTTTGTGGCTGTCTTTGGAATCAGTGGCAATTTTATTTTCATAACTGGCTTTGGAGGATTTTATGAGGGATCTCAGCTTCTTGCTGAGGCTGACCAGGGAGCTCCTCCAATCTTGGGATTTTACTCTTTTTTGCAACAGCTTCTTCCTTCTGTTGCAGAGTTTGTTTATGGCAGGGCACCACCAGATTGGCTTCCTTTTTTTGGAGGATAATGTCTTGATTCTGTTGGGGGATGGCATGATCCATGCACTCATGTATGTGCTTATACAGTGCATTTGTGTAAGATTCAGCAGTCGTACCTCTATTTAAAGTCTGCATGGGTGTTGCGAAGTTTGCCACTTTTGTCTTAAGAAGCATGAAGTTGGATCTGGAGTAGTTTTTGACAGTGGTTTCCTTAATGGGGGGTGGGGGTGGGATATGGATGTCTAGGATGAGTAGCTTGGGTTTGGATCTAACCAGCGAGGAGTTGACCTCTGGCATGGAAAACCAGTTACCCATATTGGTACTGACCAGGTCCAGGATATTGCTGCCCCTGGTGGGGGTGTGGACAAGCTGATCTAAGGCATTGGAATTTATGAATTCCAGAAAACGTTGAGTGAATGAGTTGGCACATGAGTAGTTATCCCAGCTGATGGTGAGGTAGTTGAAATCGCCCATAATTAAGGAATTGGGTTGTACCTTAATATTTTCCAATATCTTAAGAAATGAAGAGTGGGAATCCTGGGGCATGGTGGGGGATCTGTAACAAGCTACAACCTGGATTGCAGTCTTGCCCAGTGTTAGTTGCACTTGGATAATTTCGGATGCATTATATTGAGCAACTAGCCTGGAGGTGTGGATATCCTTAATGAATATGGACATGCCTCTGCCTTTAGTGTTTTGGTCCAGTTTAGGTGGCCGAAAGGTGTCATATGAATTATAGCCTGGTAATGCAGGGGTGCTCTCTGGAGCCTTAAACCAGGTCTCTGTCACTGCACAGATGTCGATGTTCTCCATTTTAAGGAGTGCCTCAAGTGAGTGCATTTTGAGGTTTAGACTTTTACCATTGAGTAGCATTACCCTCAGAGTTTGCTTGCTTGTACCTGTTATGGTGGTGAATTTGGCATTTGAACCTTGCCTAAAAAAGGCACTATTGGGGTGGCAAGATCCTTAGCCAGTATCCGGAATCCCAGTGGCGGCAGGCGCAGGCCATGTCTGGCAAAGCATTGTGGTCTGTCGACCATGTCGTCCCAGGCAGACAGATACTGGATCCCCTTAGAATGACATCAGAAACTTAGCCAATTGTTGAAGTCAATCATTTTGTACTGTGGTATCATTCTGGGCGATGGCAGGATGCTACTCAGGGCTAGGGTCATACCAGCAACTGAGACTGGCTAAAAGGAGGCCTGTGTTTTCTTCAGCTTTTTCTATATCCCCCAGAAATGTGTGTGCTATATTCAGCATCTGATCTCAGGACAGTAGTGACTTTATCAGAACAAATCATTCCCAATGGTAACTGAGCAGTCAGTCTGCATGGACAAGAATAGAGCAAATGTTTTCTTTTTTTCCCCTGGGTATTCAGGATTTGCATGTAATTTGGAAACTGTATACTAAGTATCATTTGTTGCTTTCTGTTTAAATATCCCAGAGTTTGCTTTCCGTTTTAACTATTCTTCTTTGCCTTGTCACCTACACCTATACCTCATGCATGACTGGGCAGTTGCTATTCATGAAGGGGGATTTTGTTTTCTTTTAACAGGTCAAAGAAAGTGTTATCCAAATAGGACTCGAGATATCAGGTCACATGTCTCTCTCTCTCTCTCTCTCTCTCTCTCTCTCCACGGAAATGTGCCTCTGTCTGTCTATGTTTTTAAGTTGGTTAAATCCAAATGGGCAAAGCCCATTTACAGTGGAGATCTTTGATGTAAAGTTCCATACAAGAAAAAAATGCATAACATAATATAGAGATACATATGATAAACACAGTTACAGTAATAAAAAGATTAGTCAAACAAGGTAAGCAAATAAATACTCGTACAACACAATATCATAAAAGTTACTAAGAGAATTTAAATATAAAATGAAGGGAGATTAGGAATATGACATAATAACCTTCAAGATGGCAATTACTCAGAGAAAAGGCAAGCACTTGATTTTACGAAAAACAAAAATCAAGTGTTTGCCTTTCGCCTGCTTCAGCCGCCTGAGAATAGGAAAGTGGCATTTCTGAAATACTGTTCTTAAATTCCACTCATTAAAGCACTTATATTTCAGAAAAAAAATAATGGTTTCCCTTCCTCTAGCAGACTCAAAGATGCATCAGTATAGATTGCAGTATGCTGCTAAAAAGGTTTATAAACATTCAGATTTTGTAAATGTCTATAGATAAACATTTTGAAAGATTTGGCCCTGAAGTCCACAACAAGATAAATGCATTCTGGATGGAGATCATCATATGTTGTTGGGCCCCTGGGCTTAACATCTATTAAGAGTGTCATTACCATTAGCTGATACACAGACTTACAGCAGAAGTCAGTTGGAGTTAAATTATATGAAGGATCCTAAAGTGAAGTTATGATATTCTTGGCCAGCGATGTCTGACAGTGCTGACTAAAATGTTCTGCTATTTAACTATTTGACAAAGTAGCATCTGGCTTCACAATTGTACATGAATTAAAGTTCACTAATGTTTATATTCCCTTACTACATTTTTAAGAACTGCATTTACAAACACTGTATGGATTCATAGATTCATAGGTGTGTACTAGGCTAATGACCACAAGGGCCTTTATAAGCTGAGCAATGCACCCCAAATCTCTGACAAGTTCTGTTACCCTTGATAAATGTAAGCAGGGGCTTGGGAGGTGAAACCTTTACAATCAGCAGCCTGGGAGATTAACTATTTATAGGCTGCTTGTACAAGTTCATTACAGACGTAGGTGCCAAACCAGGGATAATTTCCTGTTCCCCATCCAGCTGTCCAAGTTACACTTGAATAGGGTTAGGGAGGAACTTTGCTTCACATGGATGGGGAGCCTGTTCCAGAGAAGGGGTAGTCTCTGGCATACATATCTGTCTCTCCAGGTCCTATTTATATCACAGACAAAGTCTAAGGCTTTAGAATGGGTAATTCTGGTGGTGTTTGTTTTGTGTATATGCAGGAGGTCCCTCAGGTTAGGGCCTGACAATGTCTTGTATACCAGGCATAGATCTCTCCTCTACAGCCTGTAAGAGACAGAATATAGGGATATGGCCTTGAGACGGTCTGCATAGGACATGTTACTTACACCCTCTATTCTTTTAGTGAGGAACCTCTGTGGACTTTCCAATTGTTGAAAGCACCTGGTTTGGTACTTATCAATACTCATTGATAGGTCTGATGAACTGAATCATCATCAATTAAATGTAAAACTTTTTTACTCACTTGAGGTTTGTAAACAAATGAGTTAAGGCATTCTGAGAGCTTATCCTTACAATGACTTTCCAAGGGTTATCCCTAACTTGTAGTTTAGCTGTAATATAAGGACTGTGAGTGACAGAGGATGGGCTAGCCTTTCCCCTGGGAGGGGCAGGTATAGCTGTATAGTTGTGCATCTTGTGTGTACAGACGTCTACACATCTAGGAACTGAAATCACACACTAAGAGGCCTTTATATTTGTTCCCATTTACCACATCCAATGGTGCTGTTAACCAGGAATAACCATAAACATCAATAAACGGGTGTATCTCCAAGTTGTTGCCAGCCTCAATCTCAGTCTGTTTAGGACCTTAATGATGAGAAATTGATCATAGGTTCATAGGTTCATAGATTAGTACTAGCTAACTGCCCTTGTGGGCCATTTTAAGCCTAGTCAATTATCCCTTGTGAGACTCAAACCCTGCATCTTGTGTTTGTAAGGCAAATACCTTAACCATTAGGCCACCCTCCCAACCCATAATCCCCTTTTTGATACTTAGTTGCACTGCCTGTCAATACAAATTTCAGCTAGCCAAAACCAAGTAAATACAGAACAGCTAAACAAATAATGTACTATTACTTAGTCTCATACAAAACAGAAAAAAACAAGATAAGTTTGAGGCTTCCCATTCTTTAATAATCTGGTTTTACTTGCCTTAGATAAGTGCTTTTGTCTGAGGACTTCATTAGATGGAAACTGAGGATGCTGAGTAAGTGTACATGGGTGATGAGCCCAAGTCCACATCTACATCAGGATGGCAGCAACCTTTTACTGACCATAAAAGTTGACAAATAAGAAGCACCCAAAGTCAGCAGAAGGGGTAGGGAACAAAAAAATGTACTGAGAGTAAGCTGACTATGGGAATCAACTTTAATTTTACTATTCCTTACAGGGATAATATGTTTAGAATTCCTCAGAAATGTCCCTGAGATATTCCAGTGCATTGTCTTGAGAGGGATAGGACAGAATAGGGGATCAATAAATGTGAAGGATGTATTTCACAACCAAATACATAGAAAACTATTTAGTATAATGTACTCTAGATAGTTTTAGTGTGACAGAAAACACAAGTACACCTACCCAGCAAAAGTAGATCATCAACCCTCAGTAAGGTCAGGTTTATACAAAAAAATCTATCAATCAAGCGTAAAAAAATGGCTGACAAATATTTATTGACAAAGATCATTCAGTTGAGAATGAGAGCTGCTATCTGGCTTCTCTCTAATCTGTTGTGAAGGCAGATTAATTGTTGAGAACCATCTGGCTTTAAGCTGTGAGAAATAAGCACGGTGTACAGAAAACACTGTAAAGCATGACTACAACTTTAATATTAGAATAAATTAAATCTTAATGTCTTCATTAGAACTAGAACAAACCTGGACCACAAGCAAGTACAACATGAGTCTAGATTATTTGTATTTCCTGCCACATGTTTTTGCTCCCCACAGCTGATTATTAGCTACTCCAGGTAACTGTTATCCATTCGGTCTACTGAATCTGACTTAACCACCCCCAGACTAGCTCTACCATGTTCTGAGCTGGTGAGCAGATCAAAGCCTCCTGGGGAACAGTCATACTGCTGTCAAGGAGTATATTCTCCCAAGGCCTCATCCCACCCATTGCATGTGACTGTGCCGTCACAAGGACTGGCGTGCAAAGCCCATTGTTGCAAGTTGTCCACACCTCACTGTACTTATAGGTTTATAGGTTTACAGATTAGTATTCGTCTAACTGCCCTTGTGGGCCATTTTAAGCCTAGCTAATTAACCCATGTGAGAATCAAACCTTGCAACTTGCGTCTGTAAGGCAAATATCTTATCCATTATGCCAACCTCCTTCCACCCTATGGGCAACATTCCCCACTCTTCGCTGGCTTCTACCATGTATTGAACAAGATGATGTGACTGATTGTGGGAATGTTCATCCTCCTTGTCAAGCATCTGACCCACTAATGAACTTGAGTCACCTGGGCCTTATTTAGAGCGTTACCCCTATATACCACCAGTGCAGTCATTTCTTTATACAATTACTACGAGAATACCATCTGTGGGAGAAAAGGTTTGCAAAATGGGAAAGCCTCACAATGTAGGTGGCTACACCCTACATAATTCCCTACTTAATAACAACAATTCTGAGGTTGCTGTCTCTTGAAGAAAGTGGGATTTTCCCCTGCAGTGACCATGACTGATGACTTTGACTATTCATAATTTATTGTATAGTCAGTCATTGCAGAAATTGATTTCTTTACAGCAAAAGCAGGTATAACAAGACATTTCTGTCTATTACTGCCCAACAATCCCTACTTGCTAACATGCTTTCAGTGTTTATGATTCTAATATAAAAAAAAATGACCAAGTCTCTCTCTGTCCAAGCTAGAATGTCAGGCTTATCCAATCTAACTCAGGCTACATATTCTGAAATTGTACTGTGAAGGTTCTTGTATTTAGATGAATGACTTTTACCTGTAAATGGCTAAACTATTTTTTTTTCCAAAACAAGTAGACATAAAAAGAACATCAGATGCAGGATTTGGGCAAATTATGCCATGTCTTAGTAAAGTGCTAAGCATGCTATTGCTATAAGTCTGCATACATTAAAAAAACTGAAACCTATTATAATACCTATTACCAGACTTGGTAAATTCAATCTTGACTATAGACAGAACACCCTCGTCTAAACATCATAATCATCATCACCATCAGCACCCTTTTCCCCATCTTATACATAGGGTCAGGGTGTCATGTCAGCTGCCTGTGTCTCTCTTGATTTAGTGCCACTTTCCTATCTTCTTCAAGAGTCTTGCCTGACAGTTGCGCATCTCTTTGGTAAGATGTTATTGCCTTCTCTTGCCTTCTTACTGCCTTTTGCAAATCTTCACCAAATCATGTCCTGCTTTCTGCACGTGTCTGAATCTCCATAATCTGCTCTCTTTGACCTTCTCTTCAGATGGAGCTACTTTGGTTTCTGCTGGATTCTGGTGCATCCTACCACCCATCTAAGGCACTTCATAACCATCATCTCTAGCTGCTACAACTCCTCCGACAGTGTGCAAACTACCACCCATCTAAGGCACTTCATATCCATCATCTCTAGCTGCTACAACTCCTCCGACAGTGTGCAAACTACCACCCATCTAAGGCACTTCATATCCATCATCTCTAGCTGCTACAACTCCTCTGTCTTGCCTGCACATGTCATAGCTCTTAGCTGATTAGTTTAAATATCTTGTGTTCAGGCCCATGGGCTATACTAGAGCACAGATACTAAATTAGTAGAATAGACAGATGACCCAGTCACTAATTGATTGTATGAACCATATTTCTGCAAATCCCAATACTGTAACACAAATTTGCTGAAATCCACTTTCAACAAATATGCAAGAAAGCTTTTGTTTGCAGTAGACAAACCTCGCTGCACACCCCCATGTGGAAGGAGACCATGATCCCCCGACCTGTGCCTACCAACTCCACAGTCACACAACAGTCGATAGAAAGGTGAACTCCCACGTTTGCTGAAGAACTCACTTTCAGTGAATTTGTTTTGCAGTATCAGGACCCACAGAAAGAGTTTTCAAACAGTTGTCACCAATCTCCTGCTTATTTGATGCTTGTTTTTTCCCCCTCCTTACTGACATGAAAACAGCTAACAGGGTTGGGAGGGTGGCCTAATGGTTAAGGTGTTTGCCTTACAAACACAAGGTACAGGGTTTGAATCTCATAGGGGATAATTGGCTAGGCTTAAAATGGCTCGCAATGGCAGTTAGCTTAGTACTAACCTATGAACCTTCTATATAAAAAACGATCTATAAATAGAACACCTGTAAGAAGGGCACTGTCAGAGCTTAGCAGGATGTCATCAGTTAGGAACCAAAGTGCAGTCGTAGTACTTTGTGTAGGCCAGAATCTATGTTGTTTGGAGGCGAGCAGGTGGTACTGCTGGATACAGAGGGAGAGTTGGATTTAGACTATCTTTTCAAAATGTTTGCTAGAACTGGGATGATGGATATTGGAGTTAGTAATTTATACTCAGACTTATGTTTGGTGCAGAGGTTTGAGACAATGTACTGCTAACTGTCCTGAAATTGATCCCCACAGTTTATATTTACCTGCTGTGTGACTGAGCTAGTCACTCGATCAGATGTTGCTCCTAAACTGGGACTGTGTGTCCAGTGGGCCTACCTGAAATGGGACTATGTGTTCTGTAGGCCTACCTGATATGGAACTGTGTGCCCAGTGGTCCTACCTGAAATGGGTCTTGCAGTTCTGTGATGTACTGAGCTATGAATTCCACCCTACCCTCATTTAATCTTCAGTAGTCTTAGTGGCTCATATTGTTTGATGGATTCTTATGATGGTATAACAAGTTTGCAGAATGTGCTAGGTGAGAGATAATCTAGTTGATGGCATTGTCAAATTTTGCTTTTACACATTCCATGGTAAAAATGGCATGATGAATGTCCTTTTAGTAGAATGAGAAGACAAAAAAATGCAGACCAAGAATGCATGCAATAATATTTCAAAAAGACAGAGGTTTGAAAACTACTCGGATTGCCAATCCAAACTGTGGGAATATTTTCCCAAGCTGTACAAAACCATACATTTGGAACAAGTATCAGTAATTTTAGTTTAAATCCTCCACTCTTACCTTAGAAATAAATAACTTCCATTTAGAGGTTAAAATTACTTCCACAAAAAAAACATATGCACAGTTGTTCAGGCAAGTGTGTTAGGAGGGTCATGTTAGCTCTCAGAGTTAGGGGCAGTGCACCTCTATCAAGACGCAGGGCAGAAAATAGCCGTAATTGTATTTGCTTATTCAAGAAATAATAACAAATAAGTAAATAAACTCATCTGAATGAGCTTGGTAAATATCCAAGAAAAATATATATATTTAAAGACTCATAAAAAGATATGAGTATGTATTTAATTCTTTCTATACATCAAGTAGTATTTAAAACAAGTAAAAATTTTGTGAACAAATGGAGCTCTCCAGGCTTTTGTAGTGATAGAGAAACTTCAAGAAATGTGAGAAAAGCTGCCAGAAAATGAAAACAACTGTTTAGACAGATTCAATAAAGCCTACATGGTCCATTTACATTGTGTGCACGTCTCGGTGTGACGCGCACATGGCAGCACACCATTTTGGATTCAATAAGTGGCTCTACACTGTGTGTAGAGCCATGTACAACCGTGCAAATAAGGTAAACACTGTAGCATGCAAATTACAACATAAGCAGCTGAATTGTATGCTAGCACACTGATCTGGATTCAGTAAGCAGCTCTACATGGTGTGTAGAACCACACACAGCCGCGAATCAAGGTAAACACGATGGCATGCAAATTACAGCATAAGCAGCTGAACTGTATGCTAATCAACCAATACAAGATGGAGGAGCTATTCAACAAGCTATAAAGCAACTGTGTAGACTCAGTGCTGTTTTTTCCTGCAAATTCCAAAAACCTATTGGAATACAACCGCAGAAAGCAGTCTACACAGAAACAACAGAAGGCTTCTGGCTAATGAAGTTTGCAGAGGACTGCAAACTAGGAACCATAGTCGAGTCCCCAAATGATATGGAAATCCTACAGAAGGGCCTCGCTGAGACAGATGCCTGGTGTCAGAGCTATGGCCTCAAGCTCAGTGCCAAACAGTGCATTGTCATCCCCTTTGGTAAAAACTCTGTACCCATGAACTACTACATAGACAGCAGTCTACTTAACACCAAATGTGTGATAAGAGACCTTGGGACCCAGGTGGACAGTAGTCTGCCCTTTGATAGTCACATCACCACAGTAGTCAGGAAGTCCTTCTACATGGTACACCTCATCATAAAAGGTTTCTCATGCAGGAAAAAAGAGGTCATTGTTCCCCTCTACTCGACACTCATTAGACCCATTATAGAGTACAACGTCCCTTTTGGAATGTACCTCACAAGACATCTGCAGCAGCTGGAAAGGCCACAGAAGTACCTTACAAAGAAGATTACTGGCCTCAAACAGATGCCCTACACTGACCGTCTCAAAAAACTTACTCTGTAGCATATCGCCTACTCTGAGGTGATCTCTGCCTAACATATAAAGCTATGTCAAACCCAGATCTGTTGGACATGCTACACCTAAAGAAATCCCAATCCCTCTGAGCTACACGATCTAGGGACCTAAACTTTGTCACCACACTAAACAGGACATGCTGGAGGGATAGATTCCTGTCCCTGAGACTTCCCATACTCTGGAACAGGCTACCCATCTATGTCAAGCAAAGTTCTTCATTAGCACTCTTCAAGAAAAATCTTGATGAGTGTATGGGAGATAGGAAATACACCCTGGGGATCACTTCTGTGTCTCTGCTCGACAGTGGCACATGAAAATAACTTTATTGGGTGGCATAAGCCAGGGAACCTTGTTGGCTAGGCTTACTTAGGCCCTCGGGCCGATAGCCTAGTACCTACCTATGAACCTATGAACCTATAATGTTAGGGGCTGCTGTTCCTTTAATTCATTTGTATGTGCAACGGGCTGAAGTCTATCTCCTGCTGCTGCTGCTAATAGACCAAGGCCAAGAAGGAGAAGGCTTTTCAGACCACAGGTAACTTATCACAACCTACATGATGTGGAAATTGTAGAACACTACAGGGTTGATAGAGATACACTACAGGAACTTTGCAACCTCTGTCATCTTCAACTCAGAACCAGGGCAAACCGAGGGGAACCCATCCCAGTGGAGACAAGGGTATGTGAAGCACTTAGAATCTTAGCTACACATACCTTTAAGAGACCAACAGAGAGCATGCTGGGGATGTCACAGGCATCAGCAGCCAGTTTCCTCTATCAATTCTTGAATGTTATACTCAAACATGCTAGTGACCACATATATACTTTTCCCGTACTCCTGAGGATATGGCCAGAAATATGCAGAAGTTCTATCCTGTAGCACATTACCCTGAAATACTGGGCGCCATAGAATGAACACATGTAGAAATTAAGGCATCACCCAGGGAACAAGGAAGGCTCTACATTAATAGAAAGGGCTTTAACTCTATTACCTGCTAAGCTGTGTGTAATGCCAAGGGAATCATCTTGAACGTATGTGCTGCCAACCCTGGCAGTTACCACGGCTCACATATCTGGCACACTTTCTAATTGTATCAGATGTTTTCTGAAGGGATATCCCACAGGGTCATTTACTGGGGGATGCAGGTTATGCACTGGAACCATGGCTGATGATACCCATTAAAATGCACACACATCTGCTGAAGAATGCCATAATATGGCACAAGATGAAACCAGAAATATTATAGAGCCATGTGTTTGGGTTGCTGAAGTTGCAGTTTTGGTGCCTAGATATATCTGAGGGAGCACTGCAGTCCAATCTATGGACATGTACTGAAGTATTCACAGTATGTGCCATGCTACACAACATCATCCTGAGAAAACAGCTTCAACAGGATCAGCAAGGAGAAGGAGCACACATCCCACCACCAATGCCAAGGTCACCACAGCCACACGCAGGTGAGGAGTCAGAGGGGAACAAGCAGCTGCTGTGGGTGTAGACAGATGTAGAAGTGCTCAATATGCCCTCACATTGGCTAAGAGGCAATGCAAAGCACACTCACCCATCACCTAAAGGCCTAAAACCTTCCTCCTATGCACATACATATAGTAACATTGATGCCAGGCAACTGTCACAACCTTTACCTCCTCATGTATTGGCTGTGTACTTCTTGCATCAGACAGAGGCAGTCCTGAACTAAAACTGTTGCAACTGCTGGATCTGCAAGGTAAGTGTTGAACGTGGAGTATATTGTGTAATAACATGAATGACTGCCATATCTTTGCATGTTGTTACCTGGTACTGTAAGCAAGTAAAAGGTGAGAGATTTGTACAGCAATAACCTTAACATGTGACAGCAGAGACGTATTTGACTTATATGTGTCCATTATTAAATAGTAGGCCAAAGATTCACACAGTCATACCTCTCAAAAGTAGTGATGCCCTCAGTTTAGCACCATACATTTGTAATGGAAAACTGTTAATAACAGAAGTTAAAAAGTAATGATACACATTGCAGTTTTAGACTTTACAACACTCACAAGATCATTTACAATAAAGATGGAAAATGTTGATGCTATCAGCTGTCTAACGTTCTAAAACCAATATAAGTCAAAGGTACAATTACCTGTTCAACATCACAAATGCAGATATACTAAGCACTAAGTCAGCTATGCAGCCTGAGCATCAGACATAAAGCTTATGTATCCCTGAATCCAAAAGATACAAAACAGGGATATGGCACAGTTATCATCACTTGCACAGGTGTTGGGGAGGCAGGAAGCCTAGGGTGACACAGAAAGTCAGTGAGTGTGTGTGAGTAAGAAAGAGAAACAGGCAGACATTTGGATAAACCAACAATGGCCAGTGAGACAAAATGAGGTTTAAGCTGCATGGCTGAACCATGTAGCTGTTGTGTATGTGTCTGTATGTGTCCTTCAGGTGAAATTGGTGTGTGAGTATCTGCATAAACACAGCCAAGCTCTGTTCTAGCTGTACACCTTGGTAACACTCAAAAAGAACCACAAACAAAGAACCAATAGCAGCAGGCAAGGCACCAGTTGGAACCAGTTTTTATTGTTTATATGCAGTTCTGAAAGAAGACATTTTTGTTCAAAGACGAAAGTGCTTAACTGCTGTTTGGAAATAAAGTGGTTCCAACTGGTGCCTTGCCTGCTTCTGTTGGTTCCTTGTACATCTTGGTATGTCAGGCAGGTATGAGCTGTGCAAGGTAGAGGTGGCAGTTCATCTCTGTTGTCCTGATTATGAGAACTGGCTCAGCCAGGAGTTGCACTGGCATGTCCACACCCATAGTCAGATACATTGCTGATACCTGAATGTGACTGATGTCTGCTGGATGAGCTCCCCTCATGAGTTCTCCCAGGACCATGACCCCATGTCCTGCCATGTCTGGATGTGGACAGTTCACCCACTGATGGAGCAGTGGAAGTACTGACCCTATGGAAGCATGATCAGACATGGCCATATTTGCTAACAGCAGATGCTGTGACTGATCTATGCCCATGAGGATGCCGTCCCCCTCCCAGCAGACATTCCATCACAGACACCACTTATTCCAACTTGTCATTCACCTGATCCATTGAATCAGCAACATGGTGGAGGCAGTCATGCATGTCAGTCTGTGCCATATCTACAACTCTAAGCATTTGTGTAGAGCACCTATGGGAACATGCAAGTGCCTCCCTGATGGCCATAAACATACGTTGAGTGGCAAGGGAAGATACAGCTGGATCAGGTGGAGGATGGACAGCAGGCCCCCTCTGAGCCCTCCTAACAACCCTCCTGCATGGCACCTCACGCACATTTTGGCTATGGCCAGAGTCAACAGGCACTGAAACTGCAGTAAACTCACTTCCCTGATCAACTGTTTTCCCTCCACCTGTCCAATATCTATGGGCTCACTGGAATGGGTAGGCATAGGCTTACTGGCTGTGTCTGATGGAATTTCAGGGGATGGCTGTATGTCAACCTCAGTGTCAGATTCAACCTCTGCACCCCATAACTGTGCCTCTGTTTGACCACCATCATCACAGAATCTGCTGATACTCTGACATCAGGTGGTAGAAGTCCTACAGTTCCACTGTCAGGATCACCTGTGATAATAAGCAGCAAGCACAGGAAAAAGTAATACCTAAACTACTACACACTAATATATGCCAACAAAATAACAGTGCTGTGACTATTAAACTGTAGAGCAACAGACACACAGTCCTGACATCAACATCATACACTAAAATATTTCTTTGAATTGCTCATCAGTACTGACATAAAACTGTTTGGCTTACCATGTGCAGATGATGGTATCCTCTGCATACCAGGTGGTCCTGGAAGAAGTTAAGCAGAAGGTAAGGACACCATCATCATAATTAACAGTAATACAGGAGGTAATTATTTTCCCCCTTTATATGTCTATTAACTATACTTTCAACAAGAACTTGGATGACAACTCCAACCTAAGCTACATCAGAATGTGTTGTTAACTGTAGCAATCTTTAACACCCCCTCAAAAAAATTCTTGTGAAATAGAAGTAATGTATTGATTTAAATTGTTTTACTATACAACAGTATTCAACAACTGAGATACAAAAGCCTACCTGGAAGCTCTTCCTGGGACATGCTTGCTGTCCCTGAAATGGAAGCACTAATGTTGAGGACATGCTATTCTGCACTTTCCTGGAGCTGTCTGGATTCCAGACAGTGGATAGGAACTCTTCATTTGGTGTTAGTGGTGGATCTGTAGCAAGCCCCCCCCCCCCGGTACCCAACCGATCACAGCCCACTGCAGCTGTTCTCCTCTGTGCAGATGAGATCATGTCAGTGGTCCACCAGGTCATATGTCCTGCTGTGGACACCCATGGCATTAACATCTATGACAATCTGCTGCCAAATCTGCATTCTGTGTGACATATTTCCACATCCACTTTCAAGCAGGAAGGCACCATGTTGTTTAAAAATGTCAACAATTATATGATTTTCAGCATCAGTGAAGGGTTGTTTTCAAAGACTGAGGTGCCTGGGTGGCATAGCCCTTGTTGTCCTAAAAGACAACAGAATGATAATACACATAAGTATCACATAAATACCAAATAACGGTTCCCAGGTAAAACGGAAAAGGTAGTATTTCAGTATTACCTACTGGAGAAACAAAAAAACAGTCTAGAGATATGAAGTACTAACAACAGTCTGGATGCAAAAAAAGGAGAGTAACAATAGCAACATATCCTGGTCTCTGCCATAACAGAAATGCAGCTTTAACCCCCCCCCCTTCAAAAAAGAACAGGCAAATGACACATTTTGCTAACAAACCATCTTTGATGTGCTAAAAGTGCTATCACATGAACTGTTCCTGAAACATGTCTACAGATTTAACACAGAACATTTCATTTTAAGATATTACTTCATAGGTTCATAGGTTAGTACTAGGCTAAGTGCTCTTGTGGGCCATTTTAAGCCTAGCCAATTACCCCATGTCAGAATCAAACCCTGCACCTTTTGTTTGTAAGGCAGACACCTTAACCATTATGCCAATCTCCTACCCAAGTCATGTATACCTGCAAAATGCCCTGACAAACATACCCATGGCATCAGTACAATTCTAACTAATGTATACATATAAAGTGTAAAAGTCTTTGCTACAGATTTTTCTTAATTACATTCCAGCATATGTAGAATGTAGCTGACAAAATGCAAGCATACCTTCACAAGTTCAGTAATCCTCTGTGCAGACGTATCCCAAAGTAATAGCCTCTTTTCTGTGTTCTCCACATAAACAAGTATCCTCCCCTTCAGTTTCCCTAGCGACATCATTTCCCTTTTTATGGTGTAGATTCAGGGCTGTTATCATGATGAAGATGCAAATTGGGAGTGAACTCATTAGAATGACTGAATCCCAAATACTTGGCTCTGTGTTGCAAATGTAAACATAGAGCATGCACTCCCTCAGTGTTTGTTTTTAATGGATTGCAACTGTGAATGATTACTGGTTAGGAGAAGGAAAACACAACAGCACTGCAGGCTGCCCTACATAAGTGTGTGTGTCAGGTTATATTTACAAAGTGTTGGATGCAAGGTTGGAAATGTAAGTAAGCAGCACACAATTCACAGGTTCTGTTCATTAACTTCCAACCTCCCCTTTATTTGTTGGCATCTGTATATGATATTATTGCCATTTAATACCTTCACACATTTTAAGGACAATGATATAGAATGGCTTACAGACTGCATGTCTCAGATTACCAGTCAAATAAGAGAAGAATGACCAACAAACACAGAGAGGTAAGACAGAGCTGTATGTTTTGAAGTAATAATCATAACTGGTTGTGTTAGTGCACTACATCCAAAAATAATAAATGTGCTAATATCAGTTGTATGGTTTCATATTACCAGATCTATGTAGAAATATCACATGTGTACCAAAATTTTCGAGTGTGTATGTCATAGATTGCTTTTCCTTATTTCAACTTGCTCCTTTTTTCTTTTTTTTTCTTTTCTTTATTTTTTTTTGGAGGGGATGCCAGTGTTTACTTGATGTGCTGCTTAGCGCAACCACGGGAAATGGAGGAAAATTAATGTCAGGCTTGACTGTGCTAATCTTGGTTGAGCAAAGCATGACAGTGCAAAACTGGACTAGCAGGTCATCCAAAAAGCAGGCAGAACACCTGCAAACATAGTGTCCATAAAACGGCAAAGGGCAAAAACAATACATTGTTGCAATTTCTGTATTTGATCACACAAGTACACTTAGCAGCATTGTGCTGCATTGTGCTGTGGTTAACAGGGTTCTCCAGCAGCTGCAGCCATCAAACACCTGCAGACAGGATTCAGACAGCCAATAATTGAAAATGGATACATTCTATGAATTCTGTTGGGTATTGAGCGAGCCTGCTAAGTGGCATTGTGTGGCAGTTAACACAGAGACCTTAAGAATGATTAGGAAATTAGGAAACTTCATATAACTAGTCCTGTGGCAGCAGGTATAAGTGTAGGGCTGGAGTACAGATTGCCCTGGGTTCTAGTACAGTGTGTACAATTTATTTATACTGTTGTGACAGTGCAGTTTATAGCAATGAAATGAAAAATAGACAAGTGTTATTTCAACATTCTTGTGGCAAGAGGTGTAAGTGTAGGACTGCCATACACATGGTCCTGGGTTCTAATACATGATATTCCATACATTTTTACTGTTGCTCCATTTCCCATTATATTCACTCTCACTGATATGAATTATATGTGTGAGGGATGAGACACCATTATTGTGTTTTCAGATGTAGGACTGAGCGTATACTGTGTACTACATATCTGCAAGTATAATTCTGCTATCTGGACTTGCATGGCCTTCACAATTACCTAAAACACATACACAACTGGATCTATATCCAATAACCTTGTCAGGTCACACACATACATGTGCAACAGCTCAAATTGTCACCTGTATTTATGTATGATTCCTGACTATGTCTGAGCAGCACTTCTTCTGTGGCAAAGATGGAAAATCAATGCTGTGGAAGAACATATTTTGTCCCTTATGCCTAGATTTGAATCCTGGACTGTAGAAGTAAATTTTCTTCAGTGTATAAAGACAAAAAAATGTAAGGTCATTACATTTATGCTTCCAGTGCATGTCTGCAAACTTAACTCACCTAATAGTTACCTTCCAATTTCCAATATATATTTAAAGGCTACATCAGTACATACCACACACCCCTCAAACTAAGGCCATATGTCAGATTAACCTTCCAGTTTCAATTATTTAATTATTCCCTGCTTGGTACTGCTGCACTTTGCTTAGTATTTCACAAAAGTAGTTGGCATCGTTGCTCAGGTTTGCATGCTACCAGTAAACGCGATAACTGGAATTGGTGGTAAAGCATAAGTTTCCATTGCTCTAGTTTGGATAGTAGACATAGCTGGCATTGGAGAGGAAGGTGCACACTTTAGGGCACAGAGGTGGGGTGTCCAGGATATTTATTGGACTCCTGGTAAAGCACCTCAACTAAAGGCTTCTGCAATGGGAATATTCTGGCTCCCAGTACATGTCTGAAGCATGGAATACTTTGGCCCAGGCTGTATCAAGTACTACTGGTATCCCACACACTGGAGAGCAATGTTGCCATCATTATAATGACCTACACAGGAGAAAAAGGATACTTTCAACCATTGGTTGCAGGAATTGAAGACTGCGGACATCCCACAGATGTGTTAGTCTGACAATAAGAGAGTACTTGTAAGACTTAGAAAGCTAAATATAGGCAAGACTGGTATGCCACCCAAATGTGAGTTCAATCAACAGGCTCATGTTGCTCGACTGGAGAGACTGAGGGAAGCAAGTGGTATGTATGCAGCAGAACAGAAGTGCTATTGTAGCATTAAGTTAAAGACAGCTTTTTTGGTCTTTTATAGAGTTGTATAAAATTGAGTATCCATATCCCAACAAAAAAAAAAGGTATGCATGCATTGGTCTGTAGCACAAGCAATTGTAACAGTCCAATATTAGACTATTAAAACTAATAAACAGTATAAACCAAGCTAACTCGCGTGACAAAAATAATAAAAAGCCAGTAAAAAACAAAACAAAAACTTTATTGAAAAAACAACTTCAGTAAGTGCTTCTGTCTCTCTAAACACACTGAGACTTCATCAGACTGAAAGTTGCGTCACTCACACATACTTAAATAATAAAAGCACATCACATGCTTGATTACCAACTAATGTTTTAACCTTTTTCTTTTTAAATAGGCTGCAAAGTCTTCATGATTGTTCAAACCTGGGGCTAACAAGCATTTAAATTAACCTGCCAGGAATATTCCAACCACCCCAATTAATCTTCTACATTAAACATTCTCTCAACATTTCTGAAAACTTAAAGGCAATATTAGACTATAGTCAGAGGTTGTTGGTTTAAATACCATGATTCACAACTATACAATACCATTATTTCTTCAATAATATTTACATTAAATTAAAAACTCTATACCAGTGGCACAAATGCCCTGCTGTAAACTGTAATCTGTATAACTGGAACATGCATCTCATCAGTTTACAGGGCATAAGTAATATGTCCTATGCTGACCGCCTCAAGGCCCTATCCTGTACTCTGTTTCCTACAGGCTTTTGAGGGGACATCTATGCCTGGCATACAGGACATTGTCAGACCCCACTCTGATGGACCCCCTACATATCCACAAAACAAATGGTACCAGAATTACCCATTCAAAATATTTAAACCTTGCCTGTGATACAAATAGGACCAGCTGAAGAGATAGATATGTATCACAGAGACTACCCCGTCTATGGAACAGGCTCCCCATCCATGTGTACCAGAGTTCCTCCCAAACCCAATTCAAGTGCAACTTAGACAATTAGATGGGAAACCGGAAATTCATCCCTGGTCTGGCACCTACTGCATGTCTCTAATACAAACAGGTAACCTGTAATGGTTCACCTCCCAGGCCCATGTTTACACTTATCAAGGGTGTCATAACTTGTCAGAGATTCGGGATGCATAGCTAGGCTTAAAAAGGCCCTTGTGTTCATTAGCCTAGTAAACACCTATGAACCTATGAAGCTATATCAAGGATTACTTTTAGCAATCTGTAGTATAGTGTATATCTGTTAGGACATATACTTAAATGTAACACTTCAGCTAAAAGAGTTGTATAACTGTATTAATGCATTGTATCACATATGATGGTACTAATTTTATCTCTTTTCTCTCTCACCCCAACCAGCCCTTATCTCTCTTTTTTTATTTTTTTATTATGTGTTGTCAAAATGTCTCCATGTCATCAATGTATACCACATCACTAAATGCTACACAGCACAGTGGGGTAGGCCAGCCCCAGTGGATCAGCCTGCCACCACTCCACCATCTCCAGCAGCAATGCCCAGCACATCTGGGAGCAAACCTAGAAGCACTGCCTCTGCTGCTCCTGCACTACCAGTGCCCTCAGCAAATACTGCTTCAGAAGCTGGTGCACTGGTACCCTCTGGGTGCAGTGGCAGAGGTGATGATTTCATCACATGCAGGGAGCTGCCAGGGATGGTGCGCCGGGTCATGCACTGCACCACTGGTGTACGCCTATGCTGGATGGTGGGGCTACTCTCCCTTATGGTTCATAGGAGGAGGAGACATCAAGCACTCCAGCTGCCAGTGGAGTAAGGGGGCAGTGATGACAATCCAGTGGGTGAAGACTCCATTCTTACTGTCTCCAAGGTTGATGTCCATGAGCCTGCATTATACCATCCCTCCTCCCAATCATGATGTCCCCCAAACCTTTTGTTCTATCATTGTCCCTGTCTCTTGTCTTGTTTGTCTTGTATGTTTGCATTTGCTTCCTCACCTACCCAACTTACCTGACCCAGACATACTCACGTCCCTTACTCAGCTGTCCTCTTTTACTCAATTAAAAAAATGGGCACCTGCCCCACAAAAAAATTCCATACATAGGTCTCCATTTTACACACATCTTCTTGACACACATGATTTCATCCAGTTGGCTATACAGCATGATTGTGTTGTTGTCACCCCTCTTTGTGGAGGTGACAGTCCAAATTCAGTAAATGTTCTGCATATATTTTCAGTTTACACTGTTAAAGGAATGGATAGCTATGGTTCTTTCCTACCTCCCTCCTGCACATTCCTGTATTGCTTTCCCTTTGTTCTTCCCCTGCTTGCTCCTCATTTCACCACTTTCCTATCTACCCCATTTTAGCACCTTTAGTCTGGGCAAAAAATGGATTCACACACAACACACATAAGCAGCAGAAAAAGCAATGATCCCTTCAATTTCTGGGCTGTATGTTTGCATGAAGTTTTGCATTGCCCACCAATGCATAGAGACGATGAGTGGTGGTACAATACTGCTGTTATATTCAAACAATGCCGTTTAACCCTGCTGCGCTATGCCAACACACAGCAACACGTGTACTACAAAGAATTCATGTCATTGCATTATCACTGTTTATTTAAAAGTCTTTAAAAGTATTAGATACACCTGGATTCAAACCCAGTATCATCTGGACTCAAAAAATAAATGTGTCAATGCATTTGCTCCTGCTGCCACATAGTTAAGCAGCTGGTGTGTTTTATAGACTCAATACTAACTCAGAGTTTTCTCATTGTGGCTCGTGTTTGTGCACTGCTTAACTATGTGCAAACATGGAAAGTATTGAAAATGTGTATCTCGCATGTGCAAACACTTTGACAACCATTGCATAAACCCACTGCTTGCCACACTATGGAAAAGTAAATATTTTTATAGATTACTGCTGTTTACTGTCCATTTCCTGTCCATGACATGGAATTACATGTGGAAACATAACAAACTGAAGGCCCTATCAAACAACATGTCACATATTTACAACACAGCCATGTGCTGCCTCCACCCAAGCACTGCAACCCTGGTGTCTCAGTACTTTTTCTACACATATAACACCTACACTATAGAAATTAAATCAAATGTTGTATAATATGCAATGTGCATCAATCTGGTAACATGCAGAACTAGAACTATTGACCCATAAGCCTAAAAAGCCTTATCTGCAAGGCTAGGGAAGGAATCAGCAAGGATCTTATCTACAGGGACATAGGTGACCTTCAACACATTTGACCCGACCCATTTTAGTTTTGTCAAGGGTAGATCTTGCTTATTAAACCTAGTGGACATCTTTCATCCTGACCCCAAAGACCTGGATATAACAGGACATATCACCTATGTTGAGTTATCCAAGGTCTTTGACGCTATTCCCCATTCAGGTATCACAGAGAAAATCTCCCATTTGGGAATTAACCCATACAATATTAGATGGATAGCCAACTGGCTTGCCGAGAGATCACACACTGTCAAAGTTGGGGACTGCACCTCCACCACTAGACCACTTACCAGTGGAATACCACAAGGATCTATTCTGGGTCCTCAACTGTTTGGAAACTATTTATCCGAAGTCCAGGCAAGGGTAGATGGGTTATGGCTTACTAAGTTTTCAGATGACTGTCAACTGGATGCAGTCATATAGAGTCCCCAAACTATGTTAACATATCACAGAAAGGGCTGACACAGACAAATGACTGGTGCCAAACTCATGGACTGAACCTTAAAGCAAAAAATACCGTATTGTCCCTTATGGCAATGAAGTTCTCCTGCTAATTATGATATACATAGCACCCTTCTAAGCTCAAACACAGAGTTGTAGACTTGGGAACACATTTTGATAGCAATCTACACTTTAATCTCTATGTGTCCATAGTGTTGAGACACACATTCTACATTGCGCACCTCATAAACAAGGTCATCGCATCCAAGACCAAGGAGGTCATAGCCCTGCTGTACTCTACCCTTATCAGACCACTAATTCAGTACAGTGCTCCCTTCTGTCTGTACCTCACCAGACACCTGCAACAACAGGAGAAAACACAGAGAGGTTTGTGACCGGGAGAATCCAGGGCCTCCAAAACATGACATACATGGAAAGCCTGAAAGACCTGTCCCCTTACTCAGTATCATGAAAGTTTCTGAGAGGTGACCTATGCCTGGCCTACAGAGCAGTCTCAGACCCTGCCCTATTGGAAATGCTGATATCTGCAAATCAAATGTGACAAGAATAACTTGCTCCACTGATCTCAACCTAGCCTGTGCCATAAACAGAACATGTTGGGGAGACAGATATAGGTTCATAGATTTATAGGTAGGTACTAGGCTATCTGCCCAAAGGCATTTATAAGCCTAGCCGGAATGTGTTGGCTTTTGCCACCCACTTAGATTAGTTCCCTGTGCCTCTGTCCAGCAGAGCCATTGAAGTGATCCCTGGGGTAAACTTTCTGTTTCCCATCCACTCATCAAGGTTTCTCTTGAAGAGGGTTAGCGAGGAGCTCTGCCTAATGTAGAGTGGAATCTTGTTCCAGAGCATGGGAAGTTTCTGGGATAGGAATCTATCCCTCCAGCACATCCTATTTATTGTTGTGGTGAGGTTTAGATCCCTGGAGCGTGTGGCTCAAGGGGATATGATTTTCTTTAGGTGGAGCATGTCCATCAATTCTGGGTTGGACATGGCCTTGTATGTCAGGCAGAGATCACCTCTGAGTAGGCGGTATGCAATCGAGTACAGCTGGAGTTTCTTCAGTCGAGCTGCATAGGGCATCTGCTTGAGGCCAGTGATCCTCTTGGTGAGGAACTTCTGTGGTCTTTCCAGTTGTAGCAGGTGTCTTGTAAGGTACATCCCAAATGGGGCATTGTACTCTATGATGGGCCTGATGAGTGATGTGTAGAGAGGCCCAATGACCTCTTTCGATCTGGATGCAAACCCTTTTGTGATTAGGTAGGCCACATAGAAGGATTTTCTAACCACTTTGGCAATGTGATTATCAAAGGAGAGGTTACTATCTATTTGGGTCTCCATATCCCTTATTACATCTTCTGTATTTAGGGGGCTACCCCCTATGTTGTAGTTTGTGGGTACTTTGTTTTTTCCAAAGGGGATGACTATGCACTTTTTGGCATTTAGCTTGAGACCATGGTTTTGACACCAGGTATCTGTCTCAGTGAAACCCTTTTTGGAGGATGTCTGTGTCAGCTGGGGAGTCAATTATAGCCCCTAGTTTGCAGTCGTCTGTGAACTTGGTGAGCCATAGTCCTCCTGTGCTTGCCTGTACCTCTGAGAAGTATATGCCAAACAGGAGGGGTCCTAGGACTGAGCCCCGGGAAATGCCACTTGTAACAGGTTTAGAGTCAGACCTAGCTCCTTGCAACTCTTACCATGTGGGTTCTGTCCGTGAGCCAGTTAGCAACCCATCTCGTGATGTAGGGGTTTATGTTCAGGCTGGTGAGCTTGGCTATAATACCTGAGTAGGGAATAGTGTCAAAGGCCTTTACAAGGTCTAGGTAGGCTGTGTGGGACCACCTTTCCTTCGTCTATAGCCTTGGTAACTGTCTCAAAGAAGTCCACCAGGTTTAGGAGGCATGATCTGCCCTTAACAAAGCCAAACTGGGTTGGGTCCAGTGTTTGGAGGTTTCCATTGTCTCTGTTAATGAGATCCATGATGATGCGCTCCATACCTTTGCAGACCAAGCTAGTCAGGCTTATAGGGCGATAGTTCCCGGGGTCTGTTGTGGCTCCACCTTTGTTGAGCGGAAGAACTGTTGCTGCGTGCCACTCTGTGAGTACATAGCCTGTGGAGAAGCTGAGTTTAAACAGTGTGTTTAGGTGAGGGGTTAGTTCATCTTTGAGCTCATGTAGGACGCAACCTGGGACACCGTCCGGTCCCATTGATGCTGTGTTTTTGGCTTTGGAAAGGGCTGTTTTAACCTGAGTGTCTGTGATTTCAGGGGCACTACATTCTTCTGGTATAGTTATGGACCCTTTTGGGGGTGAGAGGGGAGTGAAGTTTGCACTGAACCTGTCTGCCAGGATGTTGGCTATATCGGTCGGTTCAGTGTATTTTGTGCCATTCTGCACTAACTCCGAGCAGATCTGAGAATTGCCACTTAGATTCTTGACATAGCTAAAGACTGCCTTGTGGTTATCTTTGGAGTCCATGGCAATTTTTCTTTCAAAGTTAGCCTTGGATGATTTTATGAGGGAATGTAGTTTCTTGCTGATACTGATCAGGGATGTCTTCCCTTCTTGGGATTTTACTCTTTTCTGTACTAGTTTCCTCCTTCTATTGTATAGCTTGTTTATGGCAGGGGTCCACCAGACTGGTTTCCTTTTCTTGGAGGAGTGAGTCTTGGTTTTGTTTGGGATTGCACAATCCATGGATTCTTGTAGGTGCCCGTAGAATGCATTAGTAAAGGATTTTGCAGCTTGGACAGCATTATCCTTTAGCATGGGGGCTTTGAAACTTCCCACCTCGGTCTTAAGTAACGTGAAGTTTGTTTTGAAAAGTTTTTCATGGTGGTTTCTTTGACCGGGGGTGGTGGTGGAATGTGGATATCCACAGTGATTAGTTTATGGTCAGATCTAAACAGCGAGGGGTTGACCTCCAGTGTGGAACACCGGTCTCCCGTGTTGGTGATGACCAGGTCCAATATGTTGTCACCTCTGGTGGGGGTGTTAACCAGTTTATCCAGGACGTTTGAGTTTATAAATTCAAGGAAATGTTGGGCCAGGCAGTTCGTACCTGAGTAGTTCTCCCAGTTAATGTTTGGATAATTGAAATCACCCAATATCAGGGTGTTTGGTAGTACCTTTATGTTTCCCAGTGTTTCCAGGAATGTGGAGTGGGGATCCTGGGACATGGTGGGTGATCTGTAGCAAGCTATAATTTGAATAGCAGTTTTGCCCATTGTTAGTTGCATGTGGATGATCTCTGAAGCATCGTGCTGTGCCACTAACCTGGAGGTGTAGGTATCCTTGATGAATATGGATACTCCCTCGCCTTTTGTATTTCTGTCCGGGTTTTGTGGCCGAAATGTATGGTATGAGTTTTAGCCTGGTAGTGCTGGGGTGCTCTCTGGAGCCTTAAACCAGGTTTCTGTTACTGCACATATATCGATTTTCTCCATATTGAGGAGTGCCTCGAGTGCGTACATTTTGAGGTTTAGACTTCTGGCACTGAGCAGCATACCCTCAGTTTTTTGTTACTTGTGCTAGTTATGGTGGTGGGTTTGTCTTTGGAGCCTAAGAAAGGCACTATGGGTGTGGCAAGAGCCTTGGCCAGTATTCGAAAGCCTAAGAGTGACAGGTTCAAGCTGTCTCTAGCAAAGCAGCGTGGCTTGTCGAGCATGTCATCCCAGGCTGACAGACACTGGATCCCCTTTGAATGACACCAGAAGCCTAGCCAATTTACCAGTGCTAATACCAGTCGGGTGTATGATTTAAAGGTGTTTGGTAATTGTGCTAGTAGCTGGATTATATATCTGGCCACATGTAAATGTTCTGCCTTTTATGTGGGCCAAACGTCCCGATCATTGAGAATATGGATGTCAGAACATAGAAGTGATATCCGTAACAAAAGGGAGACGAATGCCCTATATAGACATACCATCAAACATCCTAGTGCCGAATTTAGATTCATGGTAATAGACAGAATCATTGGTGATAGGAGTAATCAGCAAGGTTGCATACCATTTTAAATCATAAACAGAAATATTGGATTTTCAATTTAGGAGCATTATTTTCTCCTGGACTTAATGACCATTTATGATGTACACCACAGATCATTGTTTTTTTATATAGTCATTTTATATATATATATATATATATATATATATATATTATATATATATATTTAATATGTTTATAAACCTTTGTATATACATTTTTTTGGTATTCTGTGTAATTCTTATATTTATATTTATTATTTATACCATTTTTTTTATTCACAATGTTGTCTCATTAATATTTAATTTATTTGTAGTATTTGGGTTGGACCATGTTTGTTATTGGTTGTGGGAGTGTATATATTGAAATGTAATGGAATATTTGTAAAATGATTTTTCACTGAAGAAGGCTGGTTAGCCGAAACTGGTCTGAATAAAGTATTTATGTTGTAATGATCATATAATAGTGCTTGGTGTACTCTAGGCTTGCCACTGGTGGTTTTACTGCAATTGTAACATTGCCTCAAAATGCCCAGATTCACCAGTTGGACTGAAGAGTACAGGTCGAATAGAGAGCCTTGTCCTTCTCTACAGTATAGGGGGGTCTAGTGCTAAGGTTTATTAGTGCTTGCTATGAGTTTTGGGCAAGTGCAGGGATGAGAAGTGAATGATTTGAGTGCTTAAGTGGAACGTTTGTCTAGTTCCAAGGGAAAAATTCAAGAGTAGACTTTGTGGAGCCGGGAATAGTTATACCCTAGCTAACTGGCACTGCCCGGCATACAAAACCATGCAAATGCACGTTTTATAGCAGGGAAATGAAAGAGATAAAAATTAGCCCAAAATGGCCAATAAACTACTAATTTCTGGGCTGAAACCACTTCTCCAGGGACAGATAGGCTGCTCAAAGCTCCCTCTCTCACAGTGAACAGAGAAACTTCCTTCTATCCAAGTAAGGTTTGGGCAAACACAGAAACTTGTAACACAGCCCTAAATTCAGCGCTAAACTGAAAACTGGACTAAACTAGCTTAGAAAGGCAGGAAAACAAGTATATATATATTTTTTCAAAAAATAAAGCAGATACAATCATAAAAACACGTTAAATGCACAGAAATGGCTATCACACTGGAGTGTGTAGCCTACAACAGTTAAACAGGTAATTTAAACACAAAAACGACTTTGTTAAAGTGCAGGCAGTAAAATAAGTACAATATTTAGCTGAAACAAGCTTTTTAAATCACAGAAACTCTAGAAAATTGGTATTTTTGGCGGAATTAGCTAAAGGCAGCAAGGAAATGCAGAAAAATGATACTTAATCACTCCCAGTGATTGCTACTCCTCTGGAATAGGCTCCCACTGCATGTGAAGCAGTGCTCCTCAATTACCCTATTCAAGAGCAACCTTGACAACTGGGTGGGTGATTGTAAATTTACCCCTGGGTGACACCTATGTCCATCATGGGCAGGGCCAGTCGGTGCTGATCACAAAATCACTCTGCTAACAGTTACCATCTAACTATGTTCAATAAGGGTACCTGTGTTTTTAACATGGCTACGCTTGTAAACATCCTAGAGCCATCAGACTAGTAATCTGCTCTGAACCTATGCAGGCATCCCAATATCTTCTCTCCAACATGCCCTGTGGATGTCATCCACTATAAGTTGACCAGCAGTCTTAGAAAAGTCCTACTTGTGCCATGGAAATTGCATAAAGTACTAAGTTCTATAGTCTGTGCACTTAGATAGGTAGTGGTTCTGTTCTCACTGCAGTCAATTGTGTGTCTCGCCTGAACAGCACAAGTGTGTATCCTACAGTCTCTGCTCCAATCCCATGGATTTGCAGTATTTTGATACTTGCACATGCCTACACATTCATTTCATGCAGGCCAACCATGATCTTCTCTCCAACATGCCCTGCTGATGTCATTCACTATAAGATGACCTGCTGTCTTGTAAAAGTAAGACTTGTGCAGTGGGGCTTGTGTAAAGTACTGAGTTCTGCAGCCTGTGTATTTAGGTAGGGGTTCTGTTCTCACTGCAATCAAGTGTGTGTGTGTTTAGCCAGAACAGCAGAAATGTGTATCCAACAGTTACTGCTCCAATCCCATGGATTGACAACATTTTGATAGTTGCACATGCCTACACATCCATTTCATGTAGGCCTCTCAGCATATTCTCTCCAACATCCCCTGCTGATGTCATCCTCTATAAGTTGACCTGCAGTCTTGTAGAAGTCAGACTTGTGCCATGGTGCTTGGATAAAATACTGAGTTCTGTAATCTATGTACTTAAGCAGGAGTTCTATTCTCACTACAGTCAACTGTGTGTGTGTGTGTGTGTGTGTGTGTGTGTGTGTGTGTGTGTGTGTGTGTGTGTGTGTGTGTGTGTGTGTGTGCATGTGTGTTTGTGCTCATGCTTGACATTACAGAGAGCCTTTTATACCTGCAAGTGGAACACTTTTATTATCATATTCTCCTCAATAGACACTGATGTCATTTGCTACATCTGATTTATGGATATGCACTATTTCCACCAGGTCAAGGTCAGAGACTGGCCTGGAGGGCAGACAGAAGTCTCCTTATCCTATACTATACAGATTACAGTGACATGGCTTTCAGTCTATCCACATACATCATGGCATGTAAGCCCTGTGTTTTCTTGGTGAGGACCCCCTGTGGTCTCTCCAGCTGCTGCAGGTGTCTGGTGAGGTACATTCAAAAGAGAGCATTATACTCCATCAGTGTTCTGATGAAGTTCGAGTACAGTGCTGTGTTACAATCCTAAGAACTGAATATTTCTGTGTTTATTTGTAGATCATGTGGCTTTGTCACTAATTATTTGTCTGTGTTAGCCCTCCTGTAGTATGTTATCATCAGTGGTGGACTCAATGATTGCACCCAAAATGCAAGGATCAGCAAACATGATAAGCCAAAGGCCATATACTTTAGCATAAACTGTCAAGAAATAGAGTCCAAACATTAAGGGCCAAGCACAGCTCCCTGGGGTGTGCCAATGGTGACAGCTCTACTGGTAAAGGTTGCTTCATCATTTTTCACAGTATGTGTATGTGTTCTGTCAGTAAGCCAATTGGTCACCCATCTAGTGACATAGGTTAATCCCCATCTGGGAGAGTTTCTCAATGATACCTGGGTAGGAGATTGTATCAAAACCCTAGGCCAGATCAGAATATGCAGTATGCACTGTCTTACCTTCATCCAGGCCTATCACACAGAATCAATGGGCTGTGACAATATCACAGATCACCTACAGCATGACTCAGCACATATATCTTCCTGTCATGGTTGAATACACACTTCAACACACCCTCCACACAGATTATGTTCCCATAGAAGGGTATACATCAACATGCATCCATATGAGTTGAGGGGGATTGCACACGATGCATACATGTATAGACACATCCTGGCTCTCCTCATCTGTGAGGTAGACCAACATGTCATCATGGAGCTTTTCTAAATGGACATTAGTAATATCCCGGCTGTGTGCAACAGATCTGTGTGAGTTGTTAACGCTACATCATGTCTGTTACATCTGATAGATACAATATCCTCAAAGAGGTCATCGAGGGCATACATGATGACAACATTATCATCCTGTTGAACTTGACCAGGCCAAGGCATTTGACACAAATCCATACTGAGGTATTCAATCAACCCAGAGGCTCCCTTCACTCTGGAATAAAATCCCAGTCCAGGTTAGGCAGAGTCCCTCATTGACTCTCTTCAAGAGGAATCTTCATGAGTGGATGGGAGATCGTAGGTTTACCCCGGGTATCACTTCTGTGTCACTGTTAGACAGAGGCACAGTATACTAACCTCGAAAAAGGGCATAGCAAAATAAATTTAAAATGGGTGGCGAAAGCCAAACACATTCTGGCTAGGCTTATAAATGCCCTAGGGCAGATAGCCTAGTATGAACCTATGAACCTATGAACACTGTCAGATGTGGCCATAAATACAAAAAAACACAAAAAGATGCAAGGGCTCCAATGAAAACCAGTAAATCCAAAACAAAAACCCAGAGATGCACAATAAAGCTCCCAGTCAGTGAAGAAATTGCCAAATGTACCACGTGTTTTTCGACAGCGTAAGCACTCGGAGTCAATTAAAATCACAAATCACCAGCATTAACATCCAAAACATACGTTTTCATTTCGTCACTTCATCAGATGTGGGCTGGAAGTAAATGACCAAAAATTTAAAACATTTCCAATTGAACTATGGCAATCAACGTGTTCTATTTTGCATACTTAATTAGAATTTTGAGATATATTAACACAAAATACTTTTCTAAAAGTCATATTTAAAAGCATGTTTAAAAGCATATTTGAAGGAAAGTATTGAATAAATAATGTTTTTCAAAAACAAAGTACTTGTTTTCCTTTTTTAAAAAGAAGCAAGAAATTATCTGTATGTATGTATATAAAAAATATTAAATATATATATATATATATATATATATATATATATATATATATATATATATATATATGATTAAAACAAGAACATATATATATAAAAAAATCTATAAAACATTGCCACCTTCTTGTATTTGTCAATAGAACATCATATAAAACCACATTTTCAATTAAACTTTCCTCAATAAAACATGTCCTGACAAACTGTCTATTATTAAAATAATAAAGTACTAAAACCATTACATAATGATGTGATGATAAAATTACATAAAATAGCACATTGAAATAATATGTCTTCTAAAGAAACTTAAATATGTGATATTATGGAATTTTGGTAGAATATTATATGTTAAAAAAAATAAAATACATAATCCAAACGAATAAAAAATATTCTATCAAGTAAAAATGTGTTATAAATTTGTGCAAGGTAGCAGCAATATATGTCATATTTTTACGATAGAAGGCTGAAATTTTATAATTTGGCTGCACTGAGTTTGAGCAGAGTGGCAATGGAAATACATTTGTTTAACCCTGGCTTTTTATTAGCCTGTAACGTCACCTGCCACGAGAGCTCTCTGTATTCTATTTTATTCCTCCCATAAGCCACCTCTTACATCAGTTTTTACCTTTTCTAACACAAAGAACAAGAAATTAGCATCCTTACATTCCTGTTTGTGATTATAAAAGGTGTTGGTTTCTTTTTTATTCTGTATATCATATACATGCTCGTTATATTCTTCTTCTTAATGTTCGCTCAGTCTTTCCTATATAGAATGCCTGGCAAGTCTTAAATTTTGCCAGATATACCAAACTTGTACTCTCACAATTATTATGTTATTCCCCTCCAAGACTATTTTCCTGCTATCCAAGAAAATAGATTCCTTATTAGCAATATAGGGGCATTGAGTATAGCGCCCACATTTAAAAGTTCCATTCCTTATTGCTCTGTTTCCTAAATCCATTACCTTATTCATTTCTAATAAATTTTTAATACTCAGGGAGTTTTTATATACCACTTTAGTCTTTCCTTTGTTATTTTTCTAAATCCGTAATTGAAATGAATCTGTTCTATTCCTTTTCTATAATGTTCCTAACTAATGCTGAACTCACATTATATTCTATTACTAGAGCTTGATTGAAATCCTCGTCTAAGTTGTTCTGCCTAACAACATCTCCTTTTGTACCCAGTATAGGTTTGAATTTTTCTAGTCTTCCTTCTAATACTTCTTTCTCTATCTTTTCAATCAAAGCCTCTGGGTACTTTCTTATTGTAAACATTCTATTCAAAATACTCATTTCTTCTACAAAATCCTCATCATTAGATGTCATTCGTGATGATCTTATATACTGTCCCCTCACCAAATTTCTTTTTTGATGCATTGGGTGAGCACTATTGTAATATAGATAAGAACTGAAATAAGTAGTTTTCCTATGTGCCTTGGAATTAAATTTGCCATCCTTCTTGTAGACCATCACATCCAGATACTCTAACTTTTCCATATCTACCTTATATGTGAATTTTAAAAAAATAGTACTATTATTTAAAAATTCTATAAACTCTGAAATCTCATCTTCTACGACTTCCAGAAAATGCAGATATCATCCAAAAATCTTTTGTATAACAACCATTTGTTACTGTAAATGGATTTAAACACCTGCTTTTCCTCCCATTTTGCTAGTACTAGGTTTGCATAAGTTGGTGCGCATGTGGCACCCGTAGCTACACCCTTTGTTTGATGGAAGTATTCACCCTTAAAGTAAAGAAAATTGTATTTTAGAACCAAGTATGTTAGTTGTAAAATTACTATACATTCATTGTGTGTTAAAATCTTGCCCTCAAAAATTAATTCTTCTAATAGTGCTAAACCTTCATCATGGGGAATGCTAGAAAACAAATCAATTACATCTATAGTAAGAAACTTAATGTTTTCTTTATATAAGTTCTGTTGAACACTTCTAAGAAAGTTCCAGGAGTCCCTAAGTATATTTTTTTCTTCTTAACCAGGAAGATTTCAATTTTAGATCAATATATTTAGCAAGGGGGAGCATCTTAGATCCCTCAGCGGACACTATTGGTCTTAAAAGCCAACTTCATGCTTCTTAAGACAGAAGTGTTGAACTTCACGACACCCATGCAGATGGACAATACAGTTATGACTATTGAATCCTACACAATTGCACTTTATAAGCACTTACATGAGTGCATGGATCGTGCTATCCCAAACAGAACCAAGACGCTATCCTCCAAAAAAGGAAGACAATCTGGTGGTCCCCTGCCATAAACAAAGTGTACAACAGAAGAAGAAACTGTTGCAAAAGAGAGTAAAATCCCATGAGTGGAGGAGCTCCCTGGTCAGCCTCAGTAAGAAGCTGTGATCCCTGATAAAATCCTCCAAAGCTAGCTATGAAAACAAAATCGCCACTGATTCTAAAGACAACCACAAAGCATTCTATAGCTATGTCAAGAATCTCAATGGCAACACTCAGATAATAAAACTCTAAGATTCCAAAATAGGTTTCATCGTAATAAAATCATTAAGACATGGTTTTCTAATCGCGTCTGTATAAATCTGCCAAAGAACTTTTATTACAATGAAACCTATTTTAGAATCTTAAGAGTTTTATTTTAATCTATATTGAAAGGCTATTATATTTTGTAGTATTTATTAGATTCTACATATAAATGTATTATTTATACTTATTTTTTTCCATGCCAAATAGCATTCTTCTTATTATTATTTTTACTGAATTATTTTTACTGAATTATTATTACTGAATTGTTTATAGCATATTGAAAGTTTAAAAATGTTTATGCTTGATACAATCATTGACATATGCAAACATTTTAACAATGGTTTTATTTGCAACTATGTTGCTTTAAGATGAGGTTCTCACAAGATGGCGAAATTGGCGCCAAAAAGTTAATTTAAACTGCTATCATCTGTTTGTAACTACATTCTGATGAAATCCACGCACAGTGGATGAAAGCGCTCAATGGTTTTGGACACTTTGTCATTTTCATATGGTCGAATAAAGGTATTCATTCACTACCAGGTATCATTTATTGTGCATCCAAAAGTACTCCAGCAACTGTTTCTCTTACATTCTGGAAATATCCAAATAATGTAGTGTCAGGGAGTACATTCCATAAGGAATTGATTTCTATTTTTAACAGTTGTGGGCTTGAGATGTTAAAGGTTATGGTCAATGAAAATGAGCGATTAAAAATGGAATTAATGAAAGAAATTGATGTTCTAAATGAAAGTGTTAAGAATGACTTGATGTTCACTATACCTTTAGAAAAGGAAAATTACATTAAAATTAGAAAAGGAATTGATGTTCAGTGTAATGAACTGGTAGTAAGGAAAATCAAAAAATTCGAAAGAGACCTTCAGTAATATAAAAATAACATGTGCTACCCTGAACTTAAGAATAGTTTTAGGTTTTGGGAAAGTGGGTATAGAGGGAATAGAGATGATGGGGGGTATACTGAGAATTCAAGGGTAGGAGAGCAGGTGACAGACTTGGATGACTTTAATGAGTACACCCCATTAAGGAGATCAGAGAGAGTTTAAAAAATAAAAATGACTATCAGCAACAGCAGCAGTATTCAAATTTTTGGGGAGGACCAAGAAGGGGGAGGGGGAGGTACTAGACATGGATTGTACCCACCACCCCAACCTAGCCAAGGAAGGTTTTATTCAGGATGTCAACAGTCAACATAGGTTCATTAAAGATGATTTTAGCATCTACAATTCTAGGAGTATACATTTGCAAAATGAACCTTTTGATTTGTTATCCAAGGGCACGAAATTTATACCACTTAAAAAAGGAGACTTCACAAAGACACTGTTAGATGTTAAAACTTTTATAAGAAAAATTAACCTACAGGTTTTCTTTAATCAGGAAATTCCTTATGCTTCTAAGAACTTAGTTAAGAGGAGTGTCTTCAATCCCCCTCTGCACCCACAAATCAGGAATTTTGAGAATTTAATACAAACTGGGGCTCAAATCCTGAACTACAGAATGCAGCCTGTTAGCAGCTTATAGCCTTAATACTCCTTCAGAGCATCTCTCAAGAAGACAAGTGTAAAACAGGGTGTGGACTGAATCCAAGCAATACAGACAGAACTGCTTAGCCTCATATGAAAGAAAGCTCACACATGAATGAATGCACTGCTGCTGACAGTATGTTTGTAGCTGAATGGTTACTGAGATATTCCAAGCAATACAGACAGAACTGCTTAGCCTCATATGAAAGAAAGCTCACACATGAATGAACACACTGCTGCTGACAGTATGTGTGTAGCTTGAGTGGTTACTGAGATATTCACTCCATCCTGAGATTCCTGTACCTGAGTAGGAGTTTGTGCCCTGCTTGATGACCATGAACATTAACCCAAATCAATTCCAGCTGTCTCATCCCTAACATCAGAAATAGGACCTAAATATCTCCCTGAACCTCAATTCCTCAAGGGACCAGAAAGTATGTGCTCTGCTATAAATTGTCTGTAACAGCTATATAGTTTAACCTAATACCTTGTGTTTTAGCACACCTTTTTGCCAGGATAGCCAGCAGCCTTACCCCTCTTTACTTTCTAGTCCCCACATTTTTCCTTCCTGTATTCCCCCTTAATTATTTCCAAGCTTGTCCCCCCAGTCCCTGACCTGCTATTCTACTTTCAGGAGCTACTGCTGCAATATAGTGTCTGTCCTCTAGATAGTGCCCTCTCCTAGTTTTGCCTTCCTTTATACTGCTCCTACCATCCTTGACCTTAGCTCACAAGCATTAATTTTATTTTTTGCTATATTGTAGTCCCACTCTACCCTTCCTAAGTCTCTGTTACACAATATACTACTCCCTCCATTATTGCAACTACATTTCTTTTTCTCTTTACTTATCTCCACCCACACTCACCGACAGTAGTCAGCATTCCACTGATTGTTCTCACTCAGCTTCTTACTTATCTTGCTCTGCCCGCTCCGTTCACCCTGCGGGCTCACTCCTCTCCCCTACCCTACCCCCAATTCCCACCCACCCCCCACACCCCCTATCCTAACCATCCAATCCAATACTTCTACCAACTTATTTATTTTAACCATATCCCACCTATTTCACATTTCCCTCCCCCAACATCCTGTACCTCCTCCTAAACCTCTAAGGCTATTTCACTACCTATCACCACTCCCACACTAACAACTTTATAAAACTCTTACTTTCCTTTGTCTTTCTTTCTCTGTTTCCTGCTATAACTACATAAGAAACTCTTTAAAATATGTCTTCAATAACTAAATCTATCCTAACCAAATTTTTAATACTATTTACTCTCATATCTATTCTCACCTCCGCCTATCTCTTCACCTCCATTAATAAAGTTAATTATAACTACTTTAACTACTCTCCTAAACAAACAGCTAGTGATAACTACACCTTTACCCATTTTCAAATAAACACCACATCCACACCCTGCTACCTGCTAGCCAAGTATCATCAACTTACTCATATTAAATTCAATAACACAACTCTAAAAAACTAAAATACCTAACCAGCTTCCTCAACTACTGATTTTCTGCCCTAAAAACTCCCACCTTAAAAGATGGTGACATCCACCCCAACCCAGGCCCTACAAGCATCCCAACTTTTGCAAATCCTTCTACCACTTCCCCCACCATAACTACCCAAACCTGTCTCTCAAATTCTTTACTTTTTGGTCATCTTAATATCCGCAGTATAAACAATAAAATTGCACATCTCCATGCCCTCCTTGATACTCATTCCTTTCATATACTCTGCCTCACAGAAACCTGGTTAAAACTGGCAACTAAAGATAATGAAATAATTCCCCCAGGTTACAACATATTAAGACTCGACCGCACTAAACGTAGGGGTGGGGGAGTAGCTCTACTGTATAAATCCACTCTACAGATCTCCTCCTTATCTTACAACCCACCTCAGGATAGTAAGGCTGACGTTTTGATCTCCCAACTTCAACTAAATGCTTCCAAAGCCCTATATATTATCTGCATCTACCTACCCCCTGGTAATAATATTTCTATAATAGAAGACATTCTAAGCTGGGTATCAACTTCTTACCCACAAGAAACCATTGTACTCGGTGATTTTAATACTGACTGGAAATGTGTAAACTCAGAGAATCCTTCATCACATATTAATCTTCATGGCTTTAGTCAAACTATTACCACCACCACTAGACTTAACAAACCCAACAACAAAGAGAGTATCCTAGATTGGATACTCATTAATAAACATCAATAAGTTTACAAGACAGGAACTCTACCAGATGACTTAAGTGATCATATGCTAACTTACATTATAAGACAAAAGAATGATATCCCTAACACCCCTACTTACAAGATCTCTTGAAGCAACATACATTTTAATCCTGCATTATTCCAAAATGAACTTAGTGCCTGTAACTGGTATCCACTAAAAACTCTCCCTCTTGAGCAGGCAGACAAATATTTCAACTCTAAATTCTTAACTATCCTTGACAAGCATGGTCCTAAACGTTCTATCAGAATGAAGTCCAAACCTGCCCCCTGGCTTTCAAAAGAAACTAGACAACTCATTGCTTAGGAATAAATCTTGGGCCAAGTGGAGAGCATCCAAAAATATCTCAGAGCAACAAACATTCAGACAGCTAAGGAATATTACTAAAACAGCTATACTGACTGACAAAAATACTACTATTGTAAACTACAGCAATCTCACCATAACAATCCACAAAAATTCTAGTCTAGCGTTAATAGACTCCTTCACCCAGGGCACTCCAGTACACCACCTCCTCTAGGGGCTGATAACAATACCTCCCTTCAAACTGCCAGTGCCTTCAATACCTTCTTCACTGACACCATAAAATCTCTAGCCTGCCAACTGTCCACAAACAACTCTAATCTCCAAACCTCTTTACCTAATACTCTCCCAACATTCCAAATACAACCCATCGCTACCTCGTACATCCAAAAACGTATACATAAACTTAAGCCATGTTCTCCCTCTGCAGACCAAATACCATCTGAATATCTGCAAAAAGCAGCCAAAGCAGTGGCTTATCCTATATCCATCCTTATAAACAGAACCATAAATGAAGGAACCATCCCAGATATCTGGAAAATCTCCCACATTATCCCTCTACATAAAGGTGGAAACTCAAATGAGTATTCCAACTATAGGCCAATAGCACTCTTATCACCCTTAGCAAAAGTTATGGAAAAATGTATTCACCATCAACTTATTAACCACAAGCTAAGTGTCAGCATGGTTTCAAGCCATTTCATAGTACCACCACAGCCCTCCTATCTTTCACCGACTCTATCAATAAAAACCGTAACAACAACATCCTCTCATCTGCACTCTTTATTGATCTGTCAAAAGCCTTTGACATGGTCAACCACCCACTACGCCTAAAAACTCTTGAATCCCTTGCTCTTGACACCAAGGCTGTTCACTGGTTTAAGTCCTACCTTACCAATAGGCAACAAGCAGTCCTTTGGGAGAATAAACTATCTTCACACCTGCCAGCCTCCCTTGGAGTACCTCAGGGCTCCATTCTTGGCTCACTTCTATTCTCAGTATTCATCAACGACCTTTACTTAGCAATCCCTCAAGCTACTTGCATGCAATATGCAGATGATTCCACGCTCATATGTTCTGCCAACTCCACATCTGAACTACAATCCCAAATTCAGACAGTATTCAACTCAGTCAAGGCATGGTTCCTAAAACACTGCCTCCTCTTGAATGCCAAAAAAACCAAGCTCTTACTCTTTACACCTAACAGTAAGTCCCCCCCCCCAATCAATTTCTCTATCAAATCAAATAATGGCACCATTATAACTCCAGACTCTACCACCAGACTATTAGGAGTCTTAATTGACAATAACCTTACATTTGACAATCATATAAACAACACTATAAAATCCGTAAATAGAAAATTAGGCTCCGTATATAGAATAAAACCCTTCTTAACACCAACAGCTAGAACTACTATTGCCCACTCCCATTTAATCTCCATTCTTCTTTATGCTTCCCCCATATATACTAACCTAAAGAAAAATAATCTCACTAAACTAACTAACTCCTATAATAATACTGCCAGGTTTGCCACTGGGAACCCATTTAGAATTCACCACTGTCTGAACTTAAAGCAGCTTGACTGGCTTGAACTAAAAAACATCCTGATACTCTCCCAACTTACCATTGTTTATAGGATATTCTACCAACCTAAGAACACACTGATACTGTCTAACCGTATTACCCCCTATGTAAACCTCAATTCCTTACGCTCTTCCACTAAACTACTGGCTAGCATTACCAAGTCTAATAACTTGGCAGGTGACTCCTTGTTTTCTAATACCACTGGAAAATACTGGAACATGTTGCCATCAGATCTAACTGCACTTCCCTCCTTCCCACTCTTTAAGCAAAGGCTGAAGCAACATCTTAAAACACACTGGTTATGCCCTTGCTGTTACCCTGACTAATTGTCTGCATTCTCTTTTGCCATCTTTCTCTATTCTCCCTCCCCGCTACTTTTTAAACACTACTTACCCCTGAGTAGCGGAAACTATTTTAAACTATTTCCTGAAAATAAGAGATGAAATAACTGTGAACATATTGTAAACAACCTCACATACCTTACTGTAGGAGTATCTTATTCCTTTCAAAGTTTCTGTATTTCTTAATTAGCTTATTTCACTTTAGCTAAGACTCTCTAATTATTTTTAACTAATGTATTTCTTTATATTTGTGTAAATATTTCTCTTTGAATATGGTATCTTCTTAGATAGTATGACTTTGGAACTACTGTTCTCTCATGTGTTGTTTGTCTTACATTTTAATTTTTTTCTCTTATAATTGTACATTATAAACATTTAAATGTTACTGTGGAGCTTTTCTCCCCAGGCTTCTGCTGAAAATGGAAATATATCCAGTTGGACTAGCCCAGTTAACAAAGGTAAAATAAAATAAATAATAAATAAATAAAATAATTGAGAAAGAAATTAGAAGTAACTTTGACAAGGTAAAGTACAGGAGTAACCTTAACTCAAAAGAAAATTTAGTGTTAAACGAGTTAAGGAAAGATTCCAATACAAGAGTCATGAAGCCAGATAAAGGAGGGGAGCAGTCTTGATGGATACTTGGACTTATGAAAGTAAGATGAATGAAATCTTAAGGGACCCCGATAGGTACTCCAGTATATCAAGAAATTAGATTAATATAGCGTACCATAGAATTGATATGGTGCTGGAAGACCTAGTATTGGAAGGCCTAATTGATAGTAAGACCCATCAATACTTAAAGGTGGAGAAACTAAAGATACCAATCATATTTGGTATACCTAAAATACATAAATATGGAACTGATCCACATTTAAGACTAATAGTGTCTGCTGAGGGATCTAAGATGCTCCCCCTTGCTAAATATATTGATCTAAAATTGAAATCTTCCTGGTTAAGAAGAAAAAATATACTTAGGGACTCCTGGGACTTTCTTAGAAGTGTTCAACAGAACTTATATAAAGAAAACATTACGTTTCTTACTATAGATGTAATTCATTTGTTTTCTAGCATTCCCCACGATGAAGGTTTAGCACTATTAGAAGAATTAATTTTTGAGGACAAGATTTTAACACACAATGAATGTATAGTAATTTTACAACTAACATACTTGGTTCTAAAATACAATTTTCTTTACTTTAAGGGTGAATACTTCCATCAAACAAAGGGTGTAGCTACGGGTGCCACATGCGAGCCAACTTATGCAAACCTAGTACTAGCAAAATGGGAGGAAAAGCAGGTGTTTAAATCCATTTACAGTAACAAATGGTTGTTATACAAAAGATTTTTGGATGATATCTGCATTTTCTGGAAGTCGTAGAAGATGAGATTTCGGAGTTTATAGAATTTTTAAATAATAGTACTATTTTTTTAAAATTCACATATAAGGTAGATATGGAAAAGTTAGAGTATCTGGATGTGATGGTCTACAAGAAGGATGGCAAATTTAATTCCAAGGCACATAGGAAAACTACTTATTCCAGTTCTTATCTATATTACAATAGTGCTCACCCAATGCATCAAAAAAGAAATTTGGTGAGGAGACAGTATATAAGATCATCACGAATGACATCTAATGATGAGGATTTTGTAGAAGAAATGAGTATTTTGAATAGAATGTTTACAATAAGAAAGTACCCAGAGGCTTTGATTGAAAAGATAGAGAAAGAAGTATTAGAAGGAAGACTAGAAAAATTCAAACCTATACTGGGTACAAAAGGAGATGATGTTAGGCAGAACAAATTAGATGAGGATTTCAATCAAGCTCTAGTAATAGAATATAATGTGAGTTCAGCATTAGTTAGGAACATTATAGAAAAGGAATGGAACAGATTCATTTCAATTACGGATTTAGAAAAAATAACAAAGGAAAGACTGAAGTGGTATATAAAAACTCCCTGAGTATTAAACATTTATTAGAAATAAATAAGGTAATGGATTTAGGAAACAGAGCAATAAGGAATGGAACTTTTAAATGTGGGCGCTGTGCTCAATGCCCCTATATTGCTAATAAGGAATCTATTTTCTTGGATAGCAGGAAAATAGTCTTGTAGGGGAAAGAACATAATAATTGTGAAAGTACAGGTTTGGTATACCTGGCAAAATGTGGGGCTTGCCAGGCATTCTATATAGGAAAGACCGAGCAAAAATTAAGAAGAGGAATATACAAGCATGTATATGATATACAGAATAAAAAAGAAACCAACGCCCTTTATAAACACAAACAAGAATGTAAGGATGCTTATTTCTTGTTCTTTGTGTTAGAAAAGGTAGAAACTGATGTAAGAGGTGGCTTATGGGAGGAAAAAATAGAATAGAGCTCTGGTGGCAGGTGACGTTACAGGCTAATAAAAAGCCAGAGTTAAACAAATGTATTTCCATTGCCCCTCTGCTCAAACTCAGGGCAGCCAAATTATAAAATTTCAGCTTCTTATCATAAAAATACGACATATATTGCTGCTACTTTGCACAAATTTATAACACATTTTTACTTGGTGGAATATTTTTTATTCATTTGGAATATGTATTTTAATTTTTTTAACATATAATATTCTACCATAATTCTATAATATCACATATTTAAGTTTATTTAGAAGATATATATTTATTTAAATGTACTATTTTATGTAATTTTATCATGACATCATCATGTAATGCTTTTACTACTTTATTATTTTAATAATAGACGGTTTTTCAGGACATGTTTTATTGAGGAAAGTTTAATTGAAAATTTGGTTTTATATGCTATTCCATTGACAAACACAAGAAGGTGGCAATGTTTTATAGATTTTTTTATATATGTGTTCTTGTTTTAATTATATATATATATATATATATATATATATATATATATATATATATATATATTTTTTTTTAACATTTTTATATATATATATATATATATATATATATATATATATATATATATATATATACATATACATACAGATAATTTCTTGCTTCTTTTTAAAACAGCAAAACAAGTACTTTGTTTTTGAAAAGCATTATTTATTCAATACTTTCTTTCAAATATGCTTTTAAAGATGCTTTTAAATATGACTTTTAGTAAAGTATTTTGGGTTAATATGATATCTCAAAAGTCTAATTAAGTATGCAAAATAGAACACTTTCATTGGCCATAGTTCAATTGGAAATGGTTTAAATGTTTGGTCATTTACTTTCAGCCCACATCTGATGAAGTAACAAAACGAAAACATATGTTTTGAGCGTTAAAGCTGGTGATTTCAATAAAAGTGTGATTTTAATTGACTCTGAGTGTTTACACTCTCGAAAAACACGTGGTACATTTGGCAATTGCTTCGCTGACTGGCAGCTTTATTGTGCGTCTCTGGGTTCTTGTTTTGGATTTACTGGTGGCCATAAATAGTTATATCATGAAGTGAGCAGATCAGTGTATCACATGTGGCATCTAACTATGTTGAAATGTGTGAAGTGACCTATATCTCAGGTCCAGTGATCAGGTACAAACATCAGGGCTGTCTGTTAGGCCCTTTCCTGTCCATTATTTGAGTAATGAACATCACAGATGACATGCGCATACTGTGCCCAAACAGCTGCCTGAAGGACTACAGATTGTGGGCAATCAGTAACTCCAGCTGTGATATTAGTATAATACAGATAGTATCAACACACACCAAGGATTGCTGCCACAGCCATGACAACACCTGCAATGGCAAGAAAACATGGGGGATTTGTTGTCAGGAAAACAAACACACAACCCAAGTATAATGCGGACATCACACCCTATAATCAGACCACTAGGTATGTTACCTGTGTCCTGGGGTAGATGTTAAATGGAACATCCACCAGCATGTGGTCACAGTGCTGATTACTCCCTTGTATGTAACACAAGTGCTGAGTAAGGACATGCACGTCACAGGCCACAACACCTCTATAATTCCCAGCCTTCATCACACCAATAACTGAGTACAATGCACCCTTCTTCATGTACCTCCCTACACATCTTCCACTGATGTGTAAATGAAGTGTGCCACCATTGTCACATTCAGCTGTCTCACAGCTTATTGGCCATACTTAGGTATTCTTTTTGTGGCATAAACATTGCTATCTGATGGTGCGGAACCCCCATCAAGTTGTTACACCAGCTGCATGTGTGCTACCTGTTTTGGTGATGCACACAGTGCATACATAGGTGTTTGACAACATTAATGGCATGGACAACATTTTTGACATTGTGGATTGTGCCATATATATAAATATACATATATATATATATATATATATATATATACACACACACACACACACACACACACACACACACACACACACACACACACACACACACACACACACACACACACACACACACACACACACACACACCATGCCTACCAGTCAACTAGCCTGTATTGCTCATAATGTCACATACAGGTATAGCAGTGTCTCTCATAACACCTCCAGCAGATGCTAAGGTGCCAGGACAGTGTGTGTGATTACCCTCATAGAGTGTGGATGTATCATAATGGTTGTACAAATGTGTGTGTGTGCAGAATCATCTCTGGTCGCTCTAAATTATGTATGTTATGTCAGAAGCATGGGATTACTGTGGTATTATTCTGATGTTATCCGCAACTGTGCTTGCTTCTTTTAATGTTGTTCATGAGCCTTTACCTGTGTCCACTTGCTGGAGACCTCTGCTGAGATTACACTCACATTCAGGCAAATCGGTTTGCATAGCTTCACAATATGCAACCTACCCCAATTGTATGTCAGATTCCTGATAGATGTCCTCTGCATTATTGATGTAAGGATGATTATCTCACACAGACATCCTCCCCATTGTTATGTCACCTTGTGTGACAGTCACATAATACGCATTTTCACTGTGCAGTCCCTACTGTACCATACTGATATGTGATTGGTATTGCTACTACAACTGTCTTCCATTGACAGGCCCTCATCTGCTGTACATTAGGTTGTTTCACCTGTCTTCTTTCCCTGTGTTCATTCCTACAATTCTTCTATGTGTGATCCTATACAACACACACACTTCCCCTGAGTGTTTATTTTACATGGCAGTCCTTGTACCCTTACCGATCATTTATACAACTTCAGTACAGAATGCCAGGAATGGGATTTCACAGTACTCTGCACTGTAGCTACACTGTCCTGTACTGTGTTTGGATGATATACTTAACATTCATACCTCTCAACTGTACAGATTTTCACAAAATGTCCAGATGTGTTCCTTATCAAATCTGTGGCTTTCTGCCATATTGCTAGGATGATCTTGGGACTGATGTGTCTCAATAATTATATACATTTGAGTTTCAGACTTCAAATCCTTCAGAACATGTATCTTAACACAAACTCCTGGTTCTTCTAGCACATTTCTATAGGTCAAATATGTCTAATATGTCCCAATTTCTGGGTCATTGCCCCCCCCCCATAATGTTGGGCTTTGTCCAGATGTCTTGCACTAAGAAATTGAGAGCTATCTGTGAAGTCTTGGTGATCATTGTGGCATTTCGTGCAAAACTGCAGACCTTCAGTTCTCTGATTTAAACTGGAGTACTATCCATGTTTGCTTCCATGGTTTCTTGGCTGGCAACACTGTTGCCAAACACAAAACTTCACTCATTTATGTTAAACGTGGTACATGTCATGAATATGCAATGAGCACTGCTGCTCACCACCCACATATGTGAATACCATGCAGGCTTTGAGTGAAGCCTACATGGAGTTTATTGAATTCCAGTTATTGTCTTTTTATTCCAGATACACCAACTGCAAAAAAAATGCTCACTGTTGCAAGTAGTGTCAACCACTATGATGTGAGAATCAAAGTGAAAACATTTTTCCTGCATTGACATGCACTGGAGATTGATTGCAGCTGTAAGAATTACTGATGTGTGGTCAACAAAAAAATGAAAATGTACAAGTCAGTGAAAAAGGGGAAATGAAAACAGTGATAACAGAATGCATGCTGAGTAGTTTATTGTATTATGTGCGTGTAAGAATGGTGATGCAGCAGCTGGTGTACTAATCAGTTCTCAGGAAACAGAAAATATGTTTCTCAGTATCTGTGTAGGAATATAATATATTTTAATATAATATAATATAATATAATATGGCTTAAAAATGTGATTGTGTTCTAAGTTTCAGATCTGTTCATTGAAAATGACAAATGTTTTAATGTTACATTTATCAAATAGTACACAAGTTCATAACTTTGGTGTTTTCAATACTGTTTATTTTATATTTTTAACATAACAATCATGTAGCGCTTCTTCATGCAATAAAATAAAACTATAAGCATTCTTTTGGAAATATACATTTTATTTATTTTTATTAATCTTTTATTTAAATAAATAATAAATAAATACATACATAAATACATAACCAACCTGCAAGTATTCTTCATGCAATAAAATAAAACTATAAGCATTATTTTGGAAATATAATTTGTATTATATTATTCATTTATTATTTACATAAATAATAAATAAATAAAAACATATATATACATAAATAAATAGATAACCATCTTGTGACTCTTCTTCCATCAATAAAATAAAATTATAAGCCTTCTTTTGGAAATATAATTTGTATTTATTATTGTGTTTATCTTTTATTTAAATAAATAAATAAGTACATAAATACATAACCAACCTGCAACTATTTTTCATGCAATAAAATAAAACTATAAGCATTCTTTTGGAAATATAATTTTTATTTATTATTTTATGTATGTGTTTATTTATTTATTTAAATAAATAATAAATACACACACAAATAAATAACCATCCTATGACTCTTTTCATGCAGTAAAATAAAACCATAAGCATTCTTTCAGAATATATTTTTTTATTTATTATTTACATAAATAATAAAAAATATATAACCATCCTGTGACTCTTCATGCAGCACAATAAAACTATAAGCATTGTTTTGGAAATATAATTTTGCAGAGATGATGTGGAATTGCATTTCAGGAGATAACTATACCATGGGATTGCTGCCATTTGAGAGTAAGAGTTTTAAAACTGAAAAGATGGAAATTCATGTTAAAAATAGTGAAAATTGCTAAAACTGTAAGTTATCAGATTAATCACATACTATAACTTTCACAGTTATGTATAGTTTTGGACCAAACTTTCAAAGTACTTATCTTAAGGCCTCGTGTAATTAACTGTGGTAGTGTCATTGCTATACAGTTTGATTCCAGAAACAGCATGTTGAAACTACAGTAGAAAAATATTGATAAATGTCACAGTTATGAGCAACATTTTTAAATGCCTGTTTTTCTTTTCTCCATATATGTTGACCATCTGACCACAATTATTACCAGGTATGTTCAATCTGGATCATCAAAACTACAGCTGATGACAACATGGGCATTACCTTGGTAGCCATAAGTTTTTTATGTGTGTTTTTGGACCCATCCACTACTGTTGCAGCTGATGTGCATGTTTGCAGATGTGAGAATCTCCTATACCTTACTCAGTGAATGAGCACCTTCTTGAAATTGTCCCATGAAGGATACACTGTGGACATGCCTTGACAGAGTTAAATGCATGCCCCTGGTCCTTGTACTCCATGCCATCTACATATCCATATAATAGATGCCAGCACTGCAATGCACTGGACTACCTTCTCCCTCCGGGATGGGTCAGATGGTGTTGTCCATTTACTCCCACTTGCACTCTCTGGCTCCTCCAATCCCAGGTCAATAATCCATCCCCAGTCCATTTCACTCCAAGTTAGAGCTTCATCCCTCTGCGAGCTGACAAGTAATGAGTAAAATTTCACCAAATGAAATGCAGTGTCATATTTTGTCAGTTATCAATAGTTTTGAGTCTATACACTAGTGCTATACTCTATACATTAGGGGGTAGGTTTGGCATAATGGTTAAGATCTTCACCTCAAAGACACAAGCTAAAGTGTTTAATTCTAACCTCAAGTTATTTACTAAGCTTAAAATGAACCTTCAGGGCAGCTAGTGTAGTATGAACCTATAACTCAGAAGGTACAGTTGTCCCTTTTTGTACTTAAATACTAACAGAAGAATTACCAACTGGCATGGGGCAGTTCTTTCAATGTATCTTGCATGATAGTCATGGCAATGTCAGCAGCAGTGTTGCACTGAAAATACTAATAATCATTACATGCTGACTTTGTTGCCATGTAGTTTATAAGAAAGAAGTCATCCTACACCCACAGACAATAGTTGTGAAGTGATGTATATAGCATAATAACCTCACAAGCTATGTAGCATTCTTTTTCTCAAAATGATACAAATAGTTGAAATAAATGCAGTGTGTAAGCGTAGTTCAGCTGCCCCCTTCCCTTAGTTTTAACTTCCATTTATCCCACCTATTATTCAAATACTGGGTGGGTCATAGCAATTTGTCAACACTGTCTTCATGTGCTTTATGGATCTAGAGAAGGCATATAGCCATGTACCATATAATTTCTTGTCTGAGGTGCTACAACAGTAAATGGGGTCCAATAGCCACTACTGTTTGAAATTTGGCCCCTGCTGTATTTGAAGAATAACAGAAGAGCTTGCAGTTTGGCATTAAGCCAAATACTTTCCGTGATAATGTAGAACTCTGTTAAGGGATTGTCTTGTCTCTTCACCGTGTTCAATATTTGCAGGATAATCAAGGTAGTATCTAGCTTTAGGAAGTGAGAGTTGCATATTTGCTGTTTGCAGAGATGTCTGTCCTCTTAGCCTCATGTTAGTGTGATCTGCAGTTTACATGCCTGAGCATGAAGTGGAGGGAATGAAAATCAGAACCTCCAAATCAGAAATAATGTTTCTTTTTGAAAAGGAGTGGATTTCTCCCTGCAGTTAAGGGGAAGCGGCTACCTCATCTTGAAGGAGGTTTAGTATCTTGGGGTCTTATTCATTAGTGAAAGTAGATGGGTTTGGGAGCTGGATGAACACATGTATTTTGTAGGTCTTGTTGTGGCTGTTGTGGGATCTGATTCTAGAGGAAGACCTAAGCCACTAGGTGAATCTCTCAGTTTATGTCTGTCTACAGCTCCTCCCCATCTACTTTCACAAGCTTTTGGTAATGACCAAAATGATCAGATCGAAGATGTAAGCAGCAGAAATGAGGATATTTGTAGAGCAGCTAAGCTCATGTTGTATGAGACAGTATACAGAGAAGCAAACCAAGAAGATCTCTGAGTGTTGTCTCTTATCCTTCAGGTTGAGTGAGTTGGTGGAAATGGTTGTGGCACCTTGTGAAGATGTTTACTGGACACCTTCCACAGGAGGTGTGGCAGACACAATTCACTAGGAGAGGCTTCTGTGCAAATCCAGGATATCTTGGAGAAATTGTGACTCTGATCCTACTTATGGGGGATCCAAAAAATGAGATGAATATAGTACTTGGGAACAGGGAGCCCTGCTCAACTTCCAACCACCCCTTCCTTCACTAGGACAACTGGTTTAGAAAATGGATGGATGGATGGATAGATATGCTAAAGAAAATGCATTGCCTGATACAGTCTTATTCAAGCTCATATTCTAATAACTATTAATGACTGATTTTGCATTGGAGAACTATGCAAAATGCACCAGTCAGCACAAATTAATCCTGAAATGTTGGTAAGACACAAGTCAAGAGAGACTCCAGTCAGGTGCTCAAGAGACCCTTTCCTGGCACACGTAAGCGGCTTATTCATAAATGCAGGGCAACACAGTAATGGATGTAGAAAACACAGAGTGATCAGAAATTACTATATTTACACAAATTTTCATGAGCTGAAATTATTCTGAATATTCTTATCCAATCTGTCTGTCCATTTTCCCCTTTCACTTCATTACTGACTTGGATATGTAATAGTTAATGGAAAAAATAAGTAATCAATAAACTCTTTTAAGATGTTTACTAGGCACTTCCAGAGTACTGTCCAGGACATTATTATGGATAAGGGTGCTTAACCCCTGACTATACAGTGAAAGTGCTAAATATTCATTCTTAGAGTGACTGCTTGTACTTATGAAATACACTTCTAAAACTTCCAAAGAATGATATCATTGCATTCATGTAGTAAATATTAGCTTTGTTTAATAGTTTGTGGTATGCCGTAGAGTACAGTCCTAATAACATGAAATAGACAGCATTGCTTTGCTTTATAGTTTCGAATCAATCTTCTGTCTTGTATTGCCTTTTGTTTTTCAGCTGGTAGCTAGCTACCTCAGGTTTTAAACAGATTATCTGCTCTACATAAATAGCTGTTTTTCCTTCCCTGGGATGTCTATAAATAGCCAGTGTTTCATATACAATAGTTCATCTTAGTGTGCCTAGCAACCAATAAAATATTTTCTGTGATTGCTTCCCCTGCATGCACTTTCATTTCATATTATTAATAATTCTGCACAGGTTCATACAGGTTAAGAGATTCTTCTATGCAGCAGCCTGAATAGTTTTGAGGAAGAGCTGTCTAAACAGATTACTGGGAAGACACGTCAGCATGTTAATAACAGAAATATAATTCAGCTATTTCTGTGTGTGCAGTTTGGTCTTTGTGAACTTATAATGTCAACTCTATATTTTTGCTTTTGGATTTTTGTTGAGTTAGATACTTGGGCAAGTATCCTTCTCAACACTTTCAGACAAAAAATTAAAACCCCATGAGACATTTCTTATGCGTCAAGCAGTGATACAGGAAAACCTGCATTATACCTCACTAAAATGTGGAACTAAATGCT